>NC_142802.1:4718993-4951493 GCF_049724085.1 Artemia sp. Qi Xiang Cuo | reverse complement strand
GGGCTATAATGAGAGAAAGGTTGAGATGGAAAGGGCACATTTTGTGGATGAAGGATGACAGATTGTTGAAGATTGTCCTTTTCGGGCAACCGTCCAGGGCTAAACCAAAGTAGGTCATCCGCGGTTGAGGTGGGAGGATGTCATAAAGAAAGATTTGAAAGAAATATGAACTGCCTGGGAGGATGCAAAGAGGGAAGATTTGAATAGATCGGGATGGAGGAAAAGCGTGCGTAGCTGTGTTGACCTCAGGCAGCTTGGTACTTCGGTGAGTTGTAAGTAGTAGTAGTAACTAAAAACAAAAATAACTGAGAAAGCGAGGGTAATATTAGCTTGTGGACAGAAAAAGATGAAAAGGACAAAAGCAGATACTTCGGCACGGATCTCTGCCATGCTGGTGGAAGAAGTAGCAGTTCTAGTAGCAGCAGTAGTAGCACTAGCAGAAGTAATAATAGTCGTAGTAGTAGCAGAAGTTTGAGTAGCAGTAATAGTAGCAGTAGCAGTAGTAATAGTAGTCGTAGTAGTAGTAGTAGTAGTAGTAATAATAATAATAGTAGCAGCAGGAGCAATAGTAGTAGTAGCAGTAATAGTAGTAGTAGTTATATTAGAATGTGGTACAAACAGGAAAAAATATATTATCCTTAGAAAGAAAGATAAGCGAAAAAACGAGGCTAACATCAGCCAGTGCATAGAAAGAAAAACACAAAAACAACAAAAGCAGAAATTTTGGCAAGGACTTCTGCCTTTCAATAACATTTATGATTAATTGAAGGCTTTATTTACCTTGTGCAGTTCAATGCTCTTGCATATGTTATTGACATTTGTAGGCTATTTTTGAAAGCTTGTTCACTTCCTGGAGTGGCAGCAAAGCCAAGCTCACCATTTTCACCTAGAAATCAAAACTTTTATTTGCTAGAAATTTTCCAGGTAAAGATTTTTTAGATATAATTCATTTACAAAACTTTTCCTAAGAAAAAACTTTTGCAATACATCTAAAAAGAGATGTTAAAATTTATAAACAGCAGCAATATAGTTATATATTGAGGCAAATATTGGTCCTTGATGTTTAGTAGGAACAGAAGAGAGGAAAGGAGTCAGGGATCCTTTTTATGATTTTATTTTTGTTTTTTAACCGAGTGTATTCTTAGTAGTAAAAAAAAACACAAGTTTCTTAAATGATCAAATATTCTTTAATAAATCAGATGTATCTTAACCGAATGTATTATTTTTACTCAAAAATAAAAACTCAAGTTTTAAAAAATAAAATTCAAGTTTCTTAATTGACCAATATTTTTAATAAACCGGATGTATCTTAACAGTCTGTATTTTTATTAATTAAAAATAAAACCCAAGTTTCTTAAATGATCAATTATTTGTCAATAGAGCAGATGTATCTTAACCGAATTTATTCTGATTACTCTAAAATTAAACTCCAGTTTCTTAAATAATCAAATATTTTTTTTAATAAATGTGATGTATCTTAACCATGTAAATCCATGTTAATCCAAAATAAAACCCAAGTTTCTTAAATTATTAAATATTCTTTAATAGACCAGATGTATCTTAACTGAATGTATCATTATTACTCAAAAATAAAACTCAGTTTTCTTAAATAATCAAATATTTTTAATAAATCAGATATATCATAACCATGTTTATTCTTATTAATCAAAAACAAAACCCAAAGTTTCTCAAATGACCAAATATTTTTTTAATACATCGATGCATATTAATCGAGTGTATTCTTATTAATCAAAAATAAAACTCAAGTTTCTTAAATAACCAAATATTTTTAATAAATTAGACGTATCTTAACATTCTGTATTCTTATTTATCAAAAATAAAACCCAACTTTCCTAAATGATCAAATATATCTTAACCGAGTGTATTCTTATTAGTCACAAAATAAAACTTAAGTTTCTTAAATGATCAAATATTTTTAATAAATCAAATGTTTCTTCAACGTAAAACCCAAACTTTTTTTAATTTCACCTTCATGGCTCCAAATATTTTAGGAGAAATTAAAACTAAATTTAAGTCATATTTCTCCGGAATTGAAAGTTTAATCCATATTGGAGCGTTAATAATTCATTGCAAGTAATAGATTCTCTTGTTTTAGTTTCAGCCAAAAGAGTGGACACATTCGATTTCACTGCACTATAAACAAATCTACCAATTAATTTAGTATTTGTAAATTTAAAAAAAAATTATTAAGAAGGCTTTTCTTTTGTCTAATTTGGCTTTTCTAAAAACTGATACGTAAAATAAGAAGGTGAGATGGACTAATTACTTTAACAGTACCACTAGTTTAAGATGTAATAGCTTAGATATGGTTTATGATCTACTACAATTTATTCTATTTAATACTCTAATAAAATTTAATGGTATTCTATATAATCAAAGTATTGGAATTCCTATAAGGGATGATGCTAACCCATTTATAGCGGACCTGTTTGTAATCTATTTAGAATATGAATTTATCATTGATAAAAAGAACCCAAGCAATATAAAATGTTTGCTTCCAAATAATAAAAGATATTTAGATGACTTAGTGGAGATAAATTGTGCAGAATCTTAGAGATTTCAAATAAGATATATCCACCAGGGTTAAAGATGGAATCCAGCAATAGGAAAGGCAATTATGACCATTTTCTAGATTTAGATATTAATGTTACGCCTAATAATGCAGTAGTTTTTAAAATGTACAATAAGATATATAATTTTAATTTCGAAATAGTTAATTTCCTATTTCCTAAAAGTAATATACACTCCAATATAACATATTCATCGTATTTTTTCCAACTATTTAGATATGCGAGAATTTGTACTAGATACATTGATTTTAAAAGTAGAAGGCAAGCACTTAGCCATAAGTTAATCGTAAGAGGTTTTTCTGCCAGTAAACTTGCTTGGCAATTTAAAAAGCTTAGTTTTCGATATAATCAACTTTTAAATAAGTATAATAAAAATTATCAAGATGTTTTGAATAATATTTTGAGGTAGCTTGTTGGATGAAAAATTTCTTCGCTTCCCTTTACAATTTTGGAATTTAGTGTTTGTTTTGACACAAGCAGGTGCTTAGTTACGGAGGACTGTTTGAAATTAGTTCTTAGAAATTGAGCTAGAAAGTGAAAAGGCTTTCGTTGATAATTGGGGCTATGCAATTATGGGAGATAAACTGGCTGAAGGGTTATTCTTTCAGAGTTGGGAAGTTTTTACTTTGATTCAGTTCTAGTTGAGTGGTGGTGGAGGAAGCTTTGAAAATGTTGTGGGTATATTTTTATATTTTTGGGTATTGTATTATTCATAGATATTCAACAGGTGTCACTATATAGGGGTATACCATATGATTATATGGCATGGCGCGCTCATTTTGCCTGGGTAAGGAAATTTAAGCACCCAAACCTGTATAGGCAATGAGTTTTCCTCTGAGGAGCCCTGATATGGGGTGATTACTTGGGGAATATTAAATTTTGTAGACTTAAGGTGCTATGGGTTGGTTTTGGGACAATGATTTACACTTAATAATGCTGATTTTGCTCTATTTTGGACATGATTTTTGGACTATTGGGTTGGATGTACTGTTTTGTCCTAGGTGATTGGATGGATGGGTAAGGTCTAGACCTTGTTCAAGTGCTCATTTATCTCAGTTACTAAATCAGGAAGACAGTTTTTTTTTCTTATATACCAAGTAATTGCCTGTAATACACTATATAGAAAAATCTTAATTCAACCTAAGGCGCATGGATCCAAGAGAGAAGAAAATATTTTAATTTTATGTTAATGATACCAAAATTTCCAAATATTAATACAAATCTTTATTCAAGCTATGACTCATGGATCCGACAGACGAAAACACATTTTAATTTCCTGACATTGATAGAAAAATTCCCAAATATAAAGAAAAAATTTAATTGAACCTAAGGTACATGGACCCAAGAGATGAGAAAACTTTTTAAATTTCATGTCATTGATACCATCACTTCCAAAAATAAGGAAAAATAATACTTCAACCTAAGGCACATAGATCCAAGAGATGAAAAAAAAATTCTTAATTTCATCTCCTTTATACTAAATTTCCAAATATAAAGAAAAATCTTAATTCGACCTGATACACGTGGATCCAAGAGACGAAAACATTTTAATTTCAAGTCCTTGGTGACAAAACTTCCAAATATAGAGAAAAACCTTAATTGCAACTAAGACACATGGATCCAAGAGACAAAAAACTTTTTAATTTCTTGTTATTAGTCAATGACAAGAGACCTGCAAAAAGTTAGGTTCATTTAAGATCACTATATCACTTAGTGCGGACGCTAAGTAATCTTAAACGAACATAACTTTTTGCATGTCTCTCTCACTATACCCGTGTGTCTGAGCGGGTGTACTGCCATCTATAAATATAAGGGAAAGATGGCAGCAGTTGAGGTAATGAACAGGCGTCACCATATATAAAAAAGTCTTGTCTTCTCTTGATTCTATGTGTCTTATGTTAAAGCATACCTAAAAACTATGGTTTTCTATGATTCTTGTTTATTTTTGGAATTTTTGCTAGAAAGGACATGAAATTAAGAAATTTTTTCGTCTCTTGGATACATTTGCCTTAGTTCCAATTAAGACTGTTCTTTAAAAGATCCTCAATATCTTGTGGAAACCGTGGTTACCAGAACATAATTTGGTGCCAGTGTTGGTGCGATTTCAATATTTAGTGCCAGTGGTGACAACACCATAGCAGTTTGTATATAATATTGATTGTTCATTGATTTTTTATATATTGTTTCTTTTTATAATGATATATTCATTATAATGTTAGGTTTTGTGCATTATAATCTACAATGTAAAACTTGGCAGTGTTGGAAAGGCTATAGAAAACTTCCTTATGTTGTATTCTTTATATTAATTTTTTTTTAAGTTTTTCAAAGAAAAGTAAAGAGCTTCATTTATCCAAAGATAGCCAAAAATAAAATAAAATCACAATTTAAACCTAGGACTAACGGAAATTACCATCAATAAATAGATGAAACTAAAAAACAAACAGAAACTAAAATTAATTAACAAGTCAATTATCAAACGAACAGAGATTACCACAAACAGGAGTAGGATTAACACTCGATAATATTTCTAAGGACCCGAGCATCATTTACGCTCTACAAAAAACAGTACTGATTTTGAACACTTTGTTCTGATTAGTCATAGCATTAACGAAAAAAGATAGAAAATTATAATATTAATCAAGATTACCGAAAAGTTCAGCAAAATAATCTGAAACTTCGAAATCTTGGGATCCTGAGCTTCATTGAAGAAGGGAGGGTGACTAAGAAGGAAGTGTAAGGAGGATGTGTACCCTCCAGTTACCTCTTGCTCTCAATCAGGGCACAAGAAATTTCAATGTCAAAACAAATGATCCCTCTTGATATTATTCCGATAAATTCGTTCACATGAAGTGACTTAGAGAAAAAAAATAATACACGGAAGCCACTTCGCTCTGTACTTAGGCAGTGCTAATGCACTGTTTATGATTCAAGGAAAAAGTAACTTCAAGTTAATTGATTCGATACCGACATTAAGCTCTTTTCTAATATGTTGGTTTTGTGTAAAACGACGTATTTTAAGTAACTTGGGATACTAATTGAAAACAAGATCTAATTAAACCCAGGATTACCAGATTTCTATCCAAGGCTACTATTTTTGTTTGCTACACAGGGATGCCTAGTGACCTTTTCATGGCTTTTTATTGAAACTTCACCGTTCCAGCCATTCCAGGAAGATCAAATAACTTGGGATAATTGAACACAGAATTCATATCTAACAACCGTTTCGGGGCATCACAATAAAGCGGGTATTTACATCCGGTGATAGATCTGACTTAGACATACAATATCTGTAGAGAAAAGGATTTCCAGAACACAGAAATCTTTAATTCTCTTTATAGTTTCATTCGTGAAGATGAAATGGGTGTATATGCGTTGCACTTTCGATCGGAAGCTCAATAATTCTTTTGTTTTCGACCCATCGGCATGGACCACCCATGCATAGGAGCTCTTTCTAATTTTCAAAATATATGTTTGTAGAGGAAGGATGTTTTTAGATGGGTTTTAATGTTTTGGGATGGCAAGGTATATCGTGGTGTCGATCGGTAAAGTGATGCAGAGGGCTTGTATTGTTGTTTTCCACGTCATTTAAGAAAATGAGGAAAAGTGTAGGTCTCAAAATACTGACCTGGGGTACTACTATTTTCATTGTAGGGTGGAACTAATTAGGGTCGAGACTCAGGTCTCAAAAGCCCATAGCTTCTACAACCCCCGGTACGCCCTGAGGTGTATCCTGGGTTACACTTTCTTTTACTGGATGTCCACTGAAAATGCTCGTGTCGAGGACAACCAGCAGTGAACGATCAGAAAGAAAGCTCTAAATCATTTTTCACGGGCGTCTGCAGACACCATAAGCGAAGTTCTTTTAGTAAGCCGAGATGTTGTACTCTACCGAAAGCTGTAGCTATGTCGAATTGCAACAACCTGTTGTCGTATCCTTTTGCTAGAAGTTCAAGCCACTCCTGATGCTGGGCCGCTAGGCAGCAAGGGTTGTATCCTTCTAGCGGACCGGTGATCACCTAAAAGGTCATTTGACTCTAGGTACTGATAAAATCTATGATTTGAATTTCTTTCAGGAACTTTTCCAATGCAAAAGAGGGAAAGTAAAAGACCTGTATGAGTCCATCTAGATGTATCGTCATATGGCTTAGGTATAGAAATGACATGGGGTGATTTCCATGAGGAAGGCTTTTCTTTGCTGAAAAGCAATTGAATTTCTTAAGTCGTACAAATCTCCTCTTTTCATTGCTAAATGTTCGTCATTTATTCGGGAAGAGATATTTTCACGCGAAATGACGGCAACGTGGTCCGCTGTGAACGCATAAGCTTCAGCCTAAAATTATTCTGGGTGATTCTTAAGCAAGAAATCAAGACGAAATGATCCATTAGAACTATTATAGCTATCCAATTGAACAAGTTGCTCAAGCCCATATGAAAGAGATGCATCATGGACGTCTGATCCCTCCTTATTATTATTTTTGCTACGAAGCCATACATTGTGATGGACATTAGAATCTCCATGGAGGATGTTGGCACACATAGCGTATGTCCTCGAAACTCAAAATATCAATGTAGCAAGTAATCTAGAAAGCTGGATGATTGTGTAGTCCCAATGCTCATGTTTGGAAGCCAACTAGCCCACAGAAGTACTTAGCCTACTGAATTTCTGATATTCAAGCTTAAATGTGACATATGACTCTGTACATATAAGAAGACATCTCCTCCTTCGCATTTTGTACCACCTGTGTATACTTGATCTCGCCTGAGGAGTGTGTACCCCTATATGGTTGGGATTTGTCTTTGTGATGGCCATAACAGATGGTTTGTTGAAGTTAAAAAAAACAGAACTGGTCAAACTTAATTCTGGGACCTCGCACATTAAAATATGCTACTGTATACATGTCCGTTTAGATGGTCCATGGCGTGCAAAAGGTTTTCTACGAGAGGTCATTTTTTATTCAAAGCTTGCTTTAATGAATTCTAACCAGGTAAAAATCGTCTTGTCGAGTGGTTAGTGCAACAAAGGGTGACAGATTCAAAAAATAAGTGCATTCCTTGGATGTAGATCGGAGTCGCAGCACCTATAGCCATCCTCAGCATTGGAGGTGGTGCCCGGCCAGAGGCTCTACCTATGCTATATTTGGAGCCAGCACTGGATAAAGTGGCAAACCTAGTATTATAGCAGTGGACTTACAAAAAGTTTTCGATTTAGTTAACAACAATACATTGGTGGAAAACTATTGAATGTTTTTCAAGTTGACTCCTTTTTAATTACAATAATTGCGTCTTTCCTCTCTAATACAACACAAGTATTCTCTTAGACTTCCAAACATTATATTTTGTGTGGTGTGATCATTAAAAAATACGCTTTTTGGTATTTTCAATGAAAAAACTTGAAAAAAATGCCCCCTCTCCCCTATGTTTTCCAAAATGTGTTTATCCCGTGCATGAAATTTTGTAAATTTCCGTCAGTGGTAGTATTGTGTACTCCCCTGGTAATCAATGGTCAACCCCCCTTTTTTGGCGTGGGCGTTTTTTTTTGTTTTTTGTAGTTTTACTTAACTATCTACCTGTCTTTGAAGCAAGAACAAAAAATAAATCAGTCGTTTAATTTTTCTTGAGAGACAAAAAAATTTTGGAAACTATACAGAAATGTAAGAAAATGTACTGAAGAGAAAAACATGCTTCCGTTATCGTTTTTTTTATTATTATTAAGAGCCAAACTAGCCAACAAAACCATGCAATCCTTAAATGCATTCATTTTAGAGCATATGAAATATAAACCGAGATATTTTTTTAAAGGACAAAAAAATTGTTAGTAACTCCAGGTTTGACAAACCTGCAAAAGTGTTAATAAGTTCCAAAGAGATGCCAAGTTGTGACTGCACTTTTTGCAAGTCTTCTATAGACACGTCATAAGGAAAAGCAACTTCATAGGCACTGAATCCAGCTAATTTTGCAGCTTCCATCCTAAGCAGTAAATCTCCATATTCTAAAAACATAAGGGACAAGTTGACACAAAAACAGAGACCATTCATTATTCTAATTAGTTTCTTCCACGGAAAAAATATTATACTTATTAATTAGCCTGCACAAATAGCTTTTTATCTCTTAACATGCATGATTTAGCAAGTAATTTCTGTTGATAAGGAGTGATTTATATGTCACAAAAAAATGTCGTCCAATTCGAGGAATTCTCTCCGCAACATGGTGTATATTTCGGGCTGTCTCTAGTTCCAACATGATACATGGGTGCCCATAGGCTGGATTTTAGTGGGGCTTACCTGGTCTAATCTGCACTTTCAATGCTGTATAATAGAAATTACAAAACAAAAATATCATAGGCGGCGCCATAGCGCTGCCTAATTAAAGAGCGTTGTGGGCACAATAATTTATTTATTTATTTATTTTTACCAGGGCCTTTCTTCTAGAAAGAAATTTTGTAGAAACTCCAAAAAGAGCTCATTCGATTGGAAATTGAGAGTGCTATTACCCTTTTTAATAGTCAAACGTGATCGGAGGGCAACTAAAGCCAATCCTCCATGCCAATCATTTCCCCAGACACATTCAAACAAAATTTTGAGAAAACCATTTTGTTTAGCGTAGTTTAAGTTCCGGAAATTATGACTTTGAGAATGAACCCCCCCCCAGCTCAGGGCAAGGGTCGTTATACCCTGGGGGAATATAAGGTTTTCAAAATAAAAGGGATCGTATAAACCTCAGAGGGGGTTCCTTGGATTGGCAGTCAGAAGTTCTAGTGGCCTTTTTAACATTCAAAAGTAAGTGGAGGTCAACCAGCCCTCTCCCCCTATTCCCATCATTTCTCAAAACACATCGAATAAAAATCTTTAGACAGAAATTTTGTTTAGTGTAGTTGAAAGGTCCAGAGACTATGTCTTTTAGGAAAAAACCCTATAGCCCTCAGGGCAAAGGTTTTAAGTTACCCCCTGGGTCATATAAGGTTTTTATAGAAAGGGTGGTAGTATAAACTTTAGAGAGGGCTCATTTGATTTGTAATCAGAAGTTATAGTGCTCTTTTTAAGAGTCAAAGTAATCAGAGGGCAAATTTACTCCTCCCTCCCCCCCCCACACACACGTTATATTTCCCGAAATGCATCTGATAAAAATGTTAAGATGGTCATTGGTTGTAATGGAAACTTCGCCAAAACGGCTCATTTGGTTAGAAATTGAAAGAGCTAGTGCCCTCTATAATAGTCAAAACTGATTGTTGGGCAACCCCCCCCCCTCTCCACACACCCACCATTTGACAAAATACTTCTAATCAAAATTTGGAGGTAGCTATTTTGTTTAACGTAGTCTAAAAGTCCAGAAATTATGTTTTTGAGGATTAGACGCCCCTCCCCCCAGAGCCCTCAGGGCAAGGTTTGTAAGATATGCCCGAAGGGAATATAAGATTTTTATGGAAAGTGTGGTCGTATAAACTTCGGAGGGGGCTCATTGGTTTGGAAATCGGAAGTTTAATTGAACTTTTCAAATTTATCAGAGGGTAGCTATACCCCCACGTGATGTTTTCCCCACAAGCATCCGATAGAAATTTTGAGACAACCATTTGTTCAAAAATAGTCCAAATATCCCATAACGAGGCCTTTGGGGTTACTACAACCTCCATAGTTTGGGGGTAAGGGTTGTAAGTTATGCCCCGGGGGCATGTAATGTTTTTATGGAAAAGGTGGTTTGTGAATTTTAAAGGAGGCTCATTTGGTTAGAAATGTATAGTTCTATTTCATTTTAAGAGTCAAACGTGATGGAGGGAAAACGGCCCCTCCCCCTAATTGACATCCTCTTTTCCCCAAAACACATTCAATCGAAATTGCGAGACAGACATTTTGCAACCAATAGTACAAGGAGCATATAACAACGTCTTCAATAATCAAATATAAGGATATTTAGGCAGACGTTGAACTAAATCAAAACAAACTATGAGCATGTGGACTTTCGAAAAGGTGACAAAGTAATATATCAAGAACAATTTATATTATTAAGTTTAGACCTTATGAGCAATTTGTGGGGGATTTTGAACGAGCCAGAAGGCACTATGCGTATACTTTTGATACTACCAATACACTTGCTGTAACTAATGACACTAAGAGTAACTTTTGGGTGAAACTTCTAGGAAGCGTTCAGGGGGAGTTTCAATTAAACAAAAAAACTATATGCATGCAGGTTTTCAAAGGGGCATATAAGTAATGTGACAGGCAGCACCACTGTATAATAGCTAGAAATATCATTAAAACATTTAAAGGAGCTAATTTGGAACAAAATTTACAGTTCTAGTGTCCTTTTTAAGAAAACCATTGAGAAAACCATTTTGTTTAGCATTGTTCAAAGCTATTTAAAATTATGTCTTTGAGGGTGACAACACCCCTCCCCCCCCAAACTCAGGGCACGGGTTGTAATACCCTGGGAGAATATTTAGAGTTTTAGTGTCCGTTTAAGATTAAAAAGAGATTGGAGGACAATCAGCCCATCTCTCAAGGTGATTCATTTTCCAAACACATCCAGTCAAAATTTTGAGACAACCATTTTGTTTAGCGTAGTAGAATGTTCCAGTAACTAGGTCTTTAGCAACTATGTCTGTGTCTTATTGGGCATGTCATCCACCACCTCCTAATTATGCAATTGGCCCATTATGCTATAAAACTAAATGCTACTTTAAAACTAAACCAAAAGGTATTGTGTTTATGGTTGCCAATCAGACATTCCATCAATATATCGAGAACGACTGGGGATGTTTAGTTGCAGTTTTTGGGGCTTCTACTACTACTACTTCTCTTCTTACAATTTAAATAAATAAAAAGATTGTAAGGGTATCCAGGTTGTCAAAGAGTATTGATAGAATCTTTTGGGAATAATATTCAGTTTTATTTTTCAGGTCAACTTGAGGCGGCATAAAATTAAATTCAAAAATACTATTTTGGTCAGAATTAAAAATTGTTGAAAAGTGTATCCCAACATAGAAATAGCAAGCCAAACTATGGATTCTTATAGAAAAAAAATGGAAAGATACAAACTATTATTAGAAAATTTGCATTAATAGGGCTTATATCCCCCATCCCTTTTAAAGACCAGAACACAATTTGCACTTTACTGAAAACAACGTTTTAAATGTTTTCACTTTTTTACTTAAATAAATAAAAAATAAAGACTTTAAGGAATAAATATTAGTATATGTATATCAAACTGATAATCCATGGTCATTTTTTTTTTCAGTAAAGCCGAAATTATGCTCTGGTCTTGAGAAGGCATTGCGGTTGCAAGCCCTACTAATGTAAATCTTTGCCTGGTTTTGAGTTTGGTTTGGCTATTTATTCTAATTTCTGTTCGTTTTGAGTTTCTTTTATTTACTGATAGTGATTTGTGGTAGTTTTACGCTTTGAAGGTTATTTGGCTTTATTTTTGCCCATTTTTGGCTTAATTGAGGTCTATTTTTCTTTGAATTTTTTTGTGGAAGCAGTTTTTAATATTCATACAAACATAAGGCAGCGTCATTCAGCCAGGGAGACTGGAGCCCCTCCTACCCTCCCTTATGGGAACTCATGATATGACATCATAGAAAGCGCAGTCACAAGAAAACATAGCTTACTAGATTTGACATCCTTCAAACAAAATAAATCATAGAAAGCGCAATAGCGCTGCTATTGCGCTTTCTGCTTCAAGGTGCTTCAAGGTGCTGCTTCAAGGAATTTTTTTTGGGGGGGAGACCTAATCACAACACGCCATCTGTATGCAAATTGTCAAGGGCGTAACAGTAATATCTTAGGAACAGTTTCGTGTGTGTAGTTGAAACTAACGGGGCTTGTTGTGAGGGATGTTGAACCAACCAAAAGAATACATTTGCATCCTATTGCTACTGATTCTACTCATTCTTCTGCTACTGCTACTATTATTACTACTTCTACTACTATTGCCACTAAAGATCAGATTACTACTATTAATTCTACTGCTACTGCTGCTGTTGCTGCTACTATAACTAAGGGTATTGAGTGAAAAAATTGGGAAATATCAAAACTGTATGGAACGAAATCGAAAAACACTATGTCCACGCAGGTTGTAAAGAAGAAGTATCAGAAATACTTCAGGAACGGTTCATGGTATTAAGTTTAAACTTTCAGCGTATTTTGAACGGGATGTTGAAGAAAACAAAGGTGCTAGGTGCATACTGCTACTAATGCTGCTAAAACCATTGCTACTACGCAAACTAAGAGCATTAAGATGAAGCTTTCGGAGAATACTTTGACAGATGCTGAACTAAATCAAAAAGTTTTCGTGAGTAGAAAGGGGGGTGCCAGTCCTGACCCTACACCATATATGAGCATGGAATCCCCAGGGAGAACACGTGTGCGAGAAATTGTTTCCAGGCGAAGTCTATTAATGTCTGACAGATGATGTCATGGTTGATTGTTTCCGGGCGAAGTTCATTAACGTCTGACAGATGATGTCAAGGTTGATTGTTTCCGGGTGAAGTTTATTAATGTCTGACAGATGATGTCAAGGGGAATTATTGATTCACGAAAGGGAAATTGTTTCCGGGCGAATGTTTTGATCTTAAAGATGAATATATTAACGCAGGAAAGGGTTTTCTGTAATTTGAAATGTGACAGCGCAGGGATTCCAAAAACAAAAGGAACACGCTGAAATTACGTTTAGGGGTTATTTGGGCAAAACCGTTTTAGGCATTTTAGGGAATTATTTCGGCGAAACAGTTAGAGACATTTTAAAAGATGATTTTAGAAGAGGTTTCAGAAGAGGATTTGAGGGTGAAACTCTGTGTGGTCAGTTTCTTAATTTGGGACGCGGGTCAGTGGTGTGCCCTGTAAGCTTAGCCAGAGTCAACCCAGCTCTAAATGGGTACCTGGAGAAATCTGGGGAAGGTAAAACAGGAAGGGTTTGCGAAAGCATAGGTTGGCTGGCCCCCAGCCCCCCATTGCACTTCCTGGCTGAAGGGCCACGAAACGGAGATCAGCACCGCCGGTTTGGACCTTAAGGGTCTAGTGCCGCATCCTTTAACTTTTTTTACCCAAACCCCAAAGGGCTCCGATCCCCCTACCCCAACCCCGAAGGAAGCCCCCGGTCCTCAAAAGTCCCCCGAGGCCTTCCATTCCCCTTTCTTATTGAATTTTTTTAAGTTTTTTCGGACTAAATTTTTTTGACTTAGAAATTATCCAACATTTTTCAGGTTTTTTCTTTAACCCATTGGCATAGAGTTTTAGCCTAGAGTCTTAGCTTAGTTTTATTTAGAGCTGAAGTTTACTTTAGTTTTAGTTAAGAGTTAAGAGTAGAGTTCTAGTTTAGTTTAGTTTTAGTTACGATTTTAGAATTTTAGCTAAAAGTATTATCCTAGTGTTTTTGTTTAAGTTCTAGTTTAGTTTAGTTTTATATAAGAGTTTTTAGTTTTAGCTTAGAGTAATAGCTTAGAGTTTTTGACAGAGTTCTATTTTATTTGAAATATATTTAAGAGTTTGAAGTTTTACATTAGAGACTTATCTTACAGTTTTAGTTTGGTATAGTTTTAGTTAAAAGTTTAGAGTTTTTTAGCTTAGAGTCTTAGCTTAGAGTTTTTGTTAGAGTTCTAGTTTAGTTTAGTTTTAGTTAAGAGTTTAGAGTTTTTAGATTAGTGTCTTAGCTTAGCGTTTTATTTAGAGTTCTAGTTTAGTTTAGTTAAAGTTAAGAATTTAGAGTTTTAGCTTAGAGTCATAGCTTAGAATTTTACTTAAAGTTGTAGTTTGGTTAAGTTTTAGTTAAGAGTTTAGAGTTTTAGCTTAGAGTCTTAGCTTAGAGTTTTTGTTAGAGTTATAGTTTAGTTTAGTTTTAATTAAGAGTTTAGAGTTTTTAGCTAAGAGTCTTAGCTTATAGTTTTTTTTATAGTTCAAGTTTAGTTTTAGTTAAGAGTTTATAGTTTTACATTATAGTTTTAGCTTAGAGTTTTAGTTAGAGTTGAAGTTTAGTTTAGTTACAGTTAAGAAGTTAGAGTTTTAGCTTAGAATCCTAGCTCACAGTTTTACTTAAAGTTGTAGTTTGGTTAAGTTTTAGTTAAGAGTTTTGAGTTTTTAGCTTAGAGTCTTAGCTTCGAGTTTTTGTTAGAGTTCTAGTTTAGTTTAGTTATATTTAAGAATTTAGATTTTTAGCTTAGAGTCTTAGATTAGAGTTTGTGTTAGAGTTCTAGTTTATGTTAGTTATATTTAAGAGTCTCGAGTTTTTAGATTATAGGCTTATATATTAGTTTCTGATAGATTTTTACTTTATTTTAATACTATTTAAGGGTTTAGAGTTTTAGCTTAGAGTATTATATTATTGTTTGTGTTAGAGTTCTAATTTAGTTTAGTAATAGTTAAGAGTTTAGAGTTTTACCTTAGAGTCATAGCTTAGAGTTTGTGTTAGAGTTCTAGTTTAGTTTAGTTATAGTTAAGAGTCTCGAGTTTTTAGCTTAGAGGCTTAGCTTAGAGTTTCTGTTAGAGTTCTAGTTTAGTTTACTTCTAGTTAAGAGTTTAGAGTTTTAGCTTAGAGTCTTAGCTTATTGTTTGTGTTAGAGTTCTAGTTTAGTTTAGTAATAGTTAAGAATTTAGAGTTTTAGCTTTGAGTCATAGCTTAGAGTTTTAGTTAAAGTTATAGTTTAGTAAAGTTATAGTTAAGAGTTTAGAGTTTTACCTTAAAGTCATAGCTTAGAGTTTGTGTTAGAGTTCTAGTTTAGTTTAGTTATAGTTAAGAGTCTCGAGTTTTTAGCTTAGAGTCTTAGCTTAGAGTTTCTGTTATAGTTCTACTTTAGTTTACTTCTAGTTAAGAGTTTAGAGTTTTAGCTTAGAGTCTTAGCTTATAGTTTGTGTTAGAGTTCTAGTTTAGTTTAGTAATAGTTAAGAGTTTAGAGTTTTAGCTTAGAGTCTTAGCTTAGAGTTTTTGTTAGAGTTCAAGTTTAGTTTAGTTATAGTTAAGATTTTGGTGTTTTAAATTAGAGACTTAGATTAGAGTTTTAGTTTAGTTTAGTTTTAGTTAAGAGTTTAGAGTTTTAGTTTAGAGTTTTAATTAGAGTTCTAGTTTAGATTAGTTATAGTTAAGAGTTTAGAGTTTTAGCTTAGAGTATTAACTTAGAATTTTTGTTAGAGTTCTAGTTTCGTTTAGTTAAGAGTTTAGAGTTTTAGCTTACAGTCTTAGCTTCGAGTTTTTGTTAGAGTTTTAGTTTAGTGTAGTTATAGTTAAGAGTTAGGAGTTTTTAGCTTAGAGTCTTAGCTTAGTTTTATTTAGAAGTCTAGTTTATTTTTGTTTTAGTTAAGAGTTTAGAGTTTTACTATAGAGTCTTAGCTTAGAGTTTTAGTTAGAGTTAAAGTTTAGTTTAGTTACAGCTAAGAATTTAGAGTTTTAGCTTAGAGTCATAGCTTAGAGTTTTACTTAAATTTATATTTTTTTTAATTTTTAGTTAATAGTTTCGAGTTTTAGCTGAGTCTTAGCTTAGAGTTTTTGTTAGAGTTCTAGTTTAGTTTAGTTATAGTTAAGAGTTTAGAGTTTTACTTTAGAGTCTTAGCTTAGAGTTTTTATTAGAGTTGTAGTTTAGTTTAATTTTAGTTAAGAGTTTGATGTTTTACCTTTGAGTTTCAGTTAGAGTTCTGGTTTAGTTTACTTATAGTTAAGAGTTTGGTGTTTTACCTTAGAGTCTTAGCTTAGAGTTTTAGTTAGAGTTCTAGTTTAGTTTTAGTTAAGATTTTAGAATTTTAGCTTAGAGTCTTAGCTTAGAGTTTTTGTTAGAGTTCTAGTTTATTTTAGTTTTAGTTAAGAGTTTAGAGTTTTAGCTTAGAGTCTTAGCTTAGAGTTTTTATTGAAGTTCTAGTTTAGTTTAGTTTTAGTTAATAGTTAGGTTTTTAGTTTTAGTTAAGTTAGGTTAAGTTATGTTAGGTTAGCCTATGTACGTGCGCGTACGTAGGCTAACCTAACCTAACCTAACTTAAACGTGGAGAAACCTAACCTCTCTAACCTAACCTAACCTAAACTATGGTTTTGGTATTTCTATAGCATATTGTGGAATTTTCTGGTTATGCTACTTTAAACTAAACTTCAACTCTAACTAAATCTCTTAGCTAAGATTATAGGCTAAACCTCTAAGCTCTAACTCTTAACTAAAACTAAACTAAACAATAACTCTAACTAAAACTTTAAGTTTTAATCTGTGCTAACCTTAAGGTAGTCACAAAGTGATCCAAGCTCATGGAACTCCGTGATAAGGAGATACTCTGCTTGAATGTTGTCTCCTCGCTTTTCAGCTCCTAAAAATGTCAGGATATTCTCGTGCTCCATCAGTGGCAGTTTATACACTTCTCTTTCTGCAAACCATGACTGTTTATCCTAGTCAGAAAAAGCAGAATGAAAAAGCTAGGTAAAAACAAACTAAGAAAACTTTGACACCCTTACAAAGTACATTAAGATGTACTTACTGTACTTTTAAGATGTTCATACATCTTAATGCATATTAATGCAATTAAGATGTTCATACCCACCATTCAGATTTTGCTCCTTGAAAATTCTTCTAAGGGAAGGAGTATATATTTTTGTACTTTAGATCTATCAAAAGTTTTGATACTGTATGTCAGAGCTTTTTTCTGTTCTTTGTGGTCGCGGTGTCAATCTATTGGCTATTTTGCTTCTTCGGTATCGGTACTCTAATTCCTTTCTTCGGCTGAGATCTGTACCGGCATCTAATATTAAATTAAAAAGAGGTTTAAGACAAGTTGGAGTTTTATCTCCGACTCTTTTTAATTTGTGTATTTTAGGAGTTCTGGCAAAGATTTCGGCTACCTATCTCTCCGGTTTTTCTGATGTTTCCTACCTGGCTTACGCTGATGATCTGCTTCTTATAAGCCGTACTAAAACTGGTTTATCTAACATGGTTTCTCGTGTTGCTACTCCTTTTTCAGACATAGGCCTTTCTCTTAATGTAGATAAAAGTAAATTTCTTTCTTTTAATAATATTTCTAGTACTTCCCTTCGCTGTAGTGGCTTTACTATCCCTCTCGTAGATTCTCTTCGATGGCTCGGTATTTCAATTACTAATAGTCTTCCGAGCTTGCGCCAGCGATAAGTCTCAGATATTCATATGAAAATTAAATTAGGATATGCTAAGATTGTTGCCAATAGAGGTAAATATAATAAACTCGCGTTAGCCTAGCTCTACTCAACTTTTTGTGACCATTCAATTCTTTTTGCTTCTGGAATTTTTCTCCTTCTGAAGAAAAATGAGTTAAAAAGAATCCGGATTAATAATTTTAGATTTTGTAAATTTTTTTTGTTTCTTCCTCCTTGGACTAAAAACCAGGTAATTACTAATAAATTTCTTGTTCCTAATATTACTGAAAAACTAGAAGCACTACACAGAAAACTTTCAAATACTGCTTGTATCCGTTTTTCTCCGCACCATCACCTTATCAGGTTTTTTCAGTCATAAGTTTTTTTTTCTTTTATTTGTTTAGTTGTTTTTCTATGTTTGGTCATTCTACAATTTAGATCTGTAAAGAGTGAGTAAAAATCCAATAATGATAATATTAATGCCTGCTTATTAGATTCTGCTAGTTGTCAGTTTTTTTTTCTTTTCCTCTATTCCCCCTCCTTTCACGTTATTTTTTTTTTGCTCTCGTTTCTTTTAAATTATTATGTGTTACACTGTAATTTGGTAATTTTTGATTTATATATTGTCTTGTGTCGCATTTTTTTGTGTTTTTCCTCGTGATACTCCACGTATTGTACCTATTTATAGTGTGGGTTAAAAATAAATAATAATAATAATAATAATAATTATAACTTAACTAGTCTATAACTTTAACCAAGATCCTATGCAATGACTATTAGCAGAAAATCAAAAGTATTAATTGAAACTACACTTAACTAGGAGTCTAGCTACAACTCCAAGATAAAAATCCATGATAAGCCACTAAAATGTGAACTAAATATCAACTAGAATAGAACTTTAACAAAAACTCTAAAGTAAGACTCTAAGCTAAAACTCGAAACTCTTAACTAAAACTTAACTAAACTACAACTTTAAGTAAAACTCTAAGCTAGGACTCTAAGCTAAAACTCTAAATTCTTAACTGTAACTAAACTAAACTACAACTCTAACTAAAACTCTAAGCTAAGACTCTATGGTAAAACTCTAAACTCTAAACTAAAACTAAACTAAACTATAACTCTAACTAAAACTCTAAGCTAAGACTCTAAGCTAAAAACTCTAAACTCTGAATTAAAACTAAACTAAATTAGAACTCTAACAATAACTCTAATATAAGAGTATAAACTAAAAAACTCTAAGCTCTTAACTAAAACTAAACTAAACTAAAACTCTAAGCTAAGTTTCTAAGGTAAAACTCCAAACTCTTAACTATATCTAAACTAAACTAGAACTCTAATAAAAACTCTAATCTAAGACTAAGCTAAAACTCTAAACTCTTAAATATAAATAAACTAAACTTCAACTTTAACAAAAACTCTAAGCAAAGACTCTAAGCTAAAACTCTAAACTCTTAACTAAAACTAAACTAAACTAGAACTCTAACTAAAACTCTTAGTTAAGACTCTAAGCTAAAACTCTTAACTAAAACTAAACTAAACTAGAACTCTAACTAAAACTCTAAGCTATGAATCTAAGGTAAAACTCCAAACTCTTAACTATATCTAAACTAAACTAGAACTCTAACAAAAACTCTAAGCTAAGACTCTAAGCTAAAACTCTAAACTCTTAACTATAGCTAAACTAAACTTCAACTTTAACAAAAACTCTAAGCTATGACTGTAAGCTAAAACTCTAAACTCTTAACTAAAACTAAACTAAACTAGAACTTCAACAAAAACTCTATGCTAAGACTCTAAGCTAAAAACTCTAAACTCTTAACTAAAACTAAACTAAACTAGAACTCTAACAAAAACTCTAAGCTATTACTCTAAACTAAAACTCTAAACTCTTAACTAAAACTAGACTAAACTAAAACTCTAACAAAAACTCTAAGATAAGACTCTAAGCTAAAAAACTCTTAACTAAAACTAAACTAAACTAAAACTCTAAGCTAAGTCTCTAAGGTAAAACACCAAACTCTTAACTATAACTAAACTAAACTTGAACTCTAACAAAAACTCTAAGCTAAGACTCTAAGCTAAAACTCTAAACTCTTAACTATTACTAAACTAAACTAGAACTCTAACACAAACTATAAGCTAATACTCTAAGCTAAAACTCTAAACTCTTAACTAGAAGTAAACTAAAGTAGAACTCTAACAGAAACTCAAAGCTAAGACTCTAAGCTAAAAACTCGAGACTCTTAACTATAACTAAACTAAACTAGAACTCTAACACAAACTCTAAGCTATGACTCTAAGGTAAAACTCTAAACTCTTAACCATATACAACTACTTCTCCAGATGTGTATTTGTACTTCTAGTGTACCGGAGAGTTTTTTGTGTGGTACTGTCTCTTCGATTTTAAAGAAGGGGAATTCTCCTTTTATTTGCTCTTCTTACCGACATATTACTGTCTCTTGCACTTTTAGTAAAGTTCTTGAGCATGTTTTAATACCTTTTGTGACTAATAATATGCTTGAGAGAGATAACCAGTTTGGATTTAAGACCGGAGTAGGTTGTCAACACGCACATCGTGTATTATCTTCTTTGCTCCTTGAAAATTCTTCTAAGGGAAGGAGTATATATCTTTGTACTTTAGATCTATCAAAAGCTTTTGATAGTGTATGTCATAGTCAGCTTTTTTCTGCTCTTCGTGGTTACGGTGTCAATCTATCGGTTATTTTGCTTCTTCAGTACTGGTACTCTAATTCTTTTCTTCGGCTGAAATCTGTGCCTGTATCTAATATTAAATTGAAAAGAGGTTTAAGGCAAGGTGGAGTTTTATCTCCGACTCTTTTTAATTTGTGTATTTTAGGAGTTCTGGCAAAGATTTCGGCTACCTATCTCTCCGGTTTTTCTGATGTTTCCTACCTGGCTTACGCTGATGATCTGCTTCTTATAAGCCGTACTAAAACTGGTTTATCTAACATGGTTTCTCGTGTTGCTACTCCTTTTTCAGATATAGGCCTTTCTCTTAATGTAGATAAATGTAAATTTCTTTCTTTTAATAATATTTCTAGTACTTCCCTTCGCTGTAGTGGCTTTACTATCCCTCTCGTAGATTCTCTTCGATGGCTCGGTATTTCAATTACTAATAGTCTTCCGAGCTTGCGCCAGCGCACAGTCTCAGATATTCATATGAAAATTAAATTAGGATATGCTAAGATTGTTGCCAATAGAGGTAAATACAATAAACTTGCGTTGGCCTAGCTCTACTGAACTTCTTGTGACCATTCAATTCTTTTTGCTT
This sequence comes from Artemia sp. Qi Xiang Cuo, assembly GCF_049724085.1. NCBI lineage: Eukaryota > Metazoa > Arthropoda > Branchiopoda > Anostraca > Artemiidae > Artemia > Artemia sp. Qi Xiang Cuo. The sequence continues at coordinate 4,930,547 of NC_142802.1, read as the reverse complement.
CTGGAATTTTTCTCCTTTTTAAGAAAAACTGAATTGAAAAGAATCCGGATTAATTATTTTAGATTTTGAAAATTTTTGTTGTTTCTTCCTTCTTGGACAAAAAACCGGGTAATTATTAATAAATTTCTTGTTCCTAATATTACTGAAAAACTAGAAGCACTACACAGAAAACTTTCAAATACTGCTTCTCTTCGTTTTTCTCCGCACCATCACCTTATCAGGTTTTTTCAATCGTAAGTTTTTTTTTCTTTTATTTGTTTAGTTGTTTTTTTCTGTTTGGTCATTCTACAATTTAGATCTGTAAAGAGTGAGTAAAAATCCAACAATGATAATATTAATGCCTGCTTATTAGATTCTGCTAGTTGTCAGTTTTTTTTTCTTTTTTTTTCTTTTCCTCTATTCCCCCTCCTTTCACGTAATTTTTTTTTTGCTCTCGTTTCTTTTAAATTATTATGTGTTACACTGTAATTTGGTAATTTTTGATTTATATATTGTCTTGTGTCGCATTTTTTTGTGTTTTTCCTCGTGATACTCCACGTATTGTACCTATTTATAGTGTGGGTTAAAAATAAATAATAATAATAATAATAACTAAAACAAAAATGTACTATAGATTTAAACTAGAATATATTCAATGACTAGGAGTTGAAACTCAAATTTCGTAGTTATAACTACACTAAAATTGGATTATATCAAAACTTCAAGCTGACATTTCATGATCTGGATATAAAATGTTACCTAAAACTAAAATAAACTAGAACTTTAACAAAAACTCTAAAGTAAGACTCTAAGCTAAAACTCGAAACTCTTAACTAAAACTTAACTAAACTACAACTTTAAGTAAAACTCTAAGCTAGGACTCTAAGCTAAAACTCTAAATTCTTAACTGTAACTAAACTAAACTTCAACTCTAACTAAAACTCTAAGCTAAGACTCTATGGTAAAACTCTAAACTCTAAACTAAAACTAAACTAAACTAGAACTCTAACTAAAACTCTAAGCTAAGACTCTAAGCTAAAAACACTAAACTCTGAATTAAAACTAAACTAAACTAGAACTCTAACAATAACTCTAAGATAAGAGTCTAAACTAAAAAACTCTAAGCTCTTAACTAAAACTAAACTAATCTAAAACTCTAAGCTAAGTTTCTAAGGTAAAACTCCAAACTCTTAACTATATCTAAACTAAACTAGAACTCTAATAAAAACTCTAAGCTAAGACTAACCTAAAACTCTAAACTCTTAAATATAAATAAACTAAACTTCAACTTTAACAAAAACTCTAAGCAAAGACTCTAAGCTAAAACTCTAAACTCTTAACTAAAACTAAACTAAACTAGAACTCTAACAAAAACTCTAAGCTAAGACTCTGAGCTAAAATTCTAAACTCTTAACTAAAACTAAACTAAACTAGAACTCTAACTAAAACTCTAAGCTATGACTCTAAGGTAAAACTCCAAACTCTTAACTATAACTAAACTAAACTAGAACTCTAACAAAAACTCTAAGCTAAGACTCTAAGCTAAAACTCTAAACTCTTAACTATAACTAAACTAAACTTCAACTCTAACAAAAACTCTAAGCTATGACTGTAAGCTAAAACTCTAAACTCTTAACTAAAACTAAACTAAACTAGAACTTCAACAAAAACTCTATGCTAAGACTCTAAGCTAAAAACTCTAAACTCTTAACTAAAACTAAACTAAACTAGAATTTTAACTAAAACTCTAAGCTAAGACTGTAAGGTAAAACTCCAAACTATAAACTAAAACTAAACTAAATTAGAACTATAACTAAAAACACTAAGCTAAGACTCTAAGCTAAAAAACTCTAAACTATTAACTATAACTAAACTAAACTAAAACTCTAAGCTAAGTCTCTAAGGTAAAACTCTAAACTCTTAACTAAAACTAAACTACACTAGAACTCTAACAAAAACTCTAAGCTAAGACTCTAAACTAAAACTCTAAACTCTTAACTATTACTAAACTAAACTACAACTATAACAAAAACTCTAAGCAAATACTCTAAGCTAAAACTCTAAACTATTAACTAAAACTAAACTAAACTATAACTTCAGCAAAAACTCTAAGCTAAGACTCTAAGCTAAAAACTCTAAAATCTTAACTGGAACTAAAATAAACTAGAACTCTAACAAAAAATCTAAGCTAATACTCTAAGCTAAAATTCTAAACTCTTAACTAAAACTAAACTAAACTAGAACCGTAACTAAAACTCTAAGCTAAGACTCTAAGTTAAAACACTAAACTCTTCACTAAAACTAAACTAAACTAGAACTCTAACTGAAACTCAAAGTTAAAAAATCAAACTCTTAAATAAAATTAAACTAAACTGGAACTCTAACTAAACAACTCTAAGCTAAGACTCTAGGCTAAAACTCGATACTCTTAACTAAAACTTAGCCAAACTAAAACTTTATGTAAAACTGTAATCTATGACTCTAAGCTAAAACTCTAAATTCTTAACTGTAACTAAACTAAACTTCAACTCTAACTAAAATTCTAGGCTAAGACTCTAATGTAAAACTATAAACTATTAAATAAAACTAAACTAAACTACAACTCTAACAAAAACTCTAATCTAAGACTCAAAGCTAAGACTCTAAGCTAAAACTAGAAACTCTTAATTAAAACTTAACCAAACTATAACTTTAAGTAAAAATATAATCTAAGACTCTAAGATAAAACTCTAAATTCTGAACATTAACTAAATTAAACTAAACTATAACTCTAAATAAAACTCTAAGCTAAGACTCTAAGCTAAAAACTCTAAACTCTTAACTAAAACTAAACTAGAACTCTGACAAAAACTATAAGCTAAGACTCTAAGCTAAAAACTCTAAACTTTTAACTAAAACTAAACTAAACTTCAACTCTAAGCTAAGTCTCTAAGGTAAAACTTCAAACTTTTACCTATAACTAAAATAAACTAGAACTATAACAAAAACTATAAGCTATGACTCTAAGGTAAAACACTAAACTCTTAAATATATCTAAACTAAACTATAACTCTAAATAAAACTCTAAGCCAAGACTCTAAGCTAAAACTCTAAACTCTTAACTATAACTAAACTAAACTTCAACTCTAACTAAAAATCTAAGTTAAGACTCTAAGCTATAAACTAAACTCTTAACTATTACTAAACTAAACTAGAACTCTAACAAAAACTCTAAGCTAAGACTCTAAGCTAAAACTCTAAACTTTTAACTAAAACTAAAGTAAACTACAACTCTAACTAAAACTCTAAGCTAAGACTCTAAGGTAAAACTCTAAACTTTTAACTAAAACTAAACTAAGCTTCAACTCTAACTAAAACTCTTAGTTAAGACTCTAAGCTAAAACTCTTAACTTAAACTAAACTAAACTAGAACTCTAACAAAAACTCTAAGCTTAGACTATAAGCTAAAACTCTAAACTCTTAACTAAAGTAAGCTTCAGCTCTAAATAAAACTAAGCTAAGACCCTATGCTAAAACTCTATGCCAATGGGCTAAAGAAAAAACCGGAAAAATGTTGGATAATTTCTAAGTCTAAAAAATTCAGTCCGAAAAAAACTTAAAAAAATTCCATAAGCAAGGGGAATGGAAGGCCTCGGTGGGGCTTTGGGGGGGCGGGGGGCCTGGGGGGCCTTTGAGGACGGGGGGCTTCCTTCGGGGTTGGGTTAGGGGGATCGGAGCCCTTTGGGGTTGGGGTAGGGGACCTCACGACACTTTTCAAATGGAACTTATGTATTATAACGACCACAGAGTTTTACCCTCAAATCCTCTTCTAAAATCTCTTTAAAAATCATCTTTTAAAATGTCTCTAACTGTTTCGCCGAAATAATTCCCTAAAATGTCTAAAACGGTTTCGCCCAAATAACCCCTAAACGTAATTTCAGCGTGTTCCTTTTGTTTTTGGCATCCCTGTACTGTCACATTTCAAATTACTAGGAAACCCTTTCCCGCGTTAATCTATTCATCTCTAAGATCAAAACATTCACCCGGAAACAATTTCCCTTTCGTGAATCAATAATTCCCCTTGACATCATCTGTCAGACATTAATAAACTTCACCCGGAAACAATCAACCTTGACATCATCTGTCAGACGTTAATGAATTTCGCCCGGAATTAATCAACCATGACATCATCTGTCAGACATTAATAGACTTCGCCTGGAAACAATTTCTCGCACACGTGTTCTCCCTGGGGATTCCATGCCTATATATGGTGTACGGTCAGGACTGGCACCCCCCTTTCTACTTTCGTGATATTTTTAAGAGTAAAAAAAGATCGGAGGGCAAGCAGCCCTCCTCCCAAGCTCATTCACTTTCCAAACACATCCAGCCAAAAATTTTATACAGTAAATTTGTTCAGCATAGTAGAATGGTCCATTAACTGTGTCTCTAGGGATATTGAATATGTCAACCCACCACAATTATGTTATCTGCCTTTTTTTTTTTTTACTCTTATAAAAATGAGAAAAATGTCGGGGCATATATCATTCCAACATTGAACCCAAAACGAACAGAAATTAAGAAAAAACACCTACATCAACCGTAAAGATTTTAGAATAGAGGAGGAATAGAGAAAGATAGGAGGGGTCTTTTTTAGATTACAAGCGCAAGGTGGCTTAAAACTATGAAGATTAAAAATTTCTCCCACAGAAAATTCTCCCATCAGGAATTTCCCCAGGTAAAATCCCAAGTTTTTGACAGAAGTGTCACGAATTTAGCAACCATTAAAATAACACCTTACTTCTCTAACTCGGTCTAGACAGTCTTGTGGGATACCCATCCTGATTGCAATGTTCAACGCGTAACTAAAGTCTTGTTTACCATCAATGACCTTGAACAGAGGTATAATCTTGCCTGATTCTTCCATAAAATTCATCCTCTTAAAGCCAAGATTATTTTGTAATTTTGTTCAGCATAGTAGAATGGTCCATTAACTGTGTCTCTAGGGATATTGAATATGTCAACCCACCACAATTATATTATCTGCCCATAATGCTTTAAAACTAAACGTTACTTTAAAACTAAATCAAAAGGGACTGTGCATATTGTTGCCAATAAGACACCTCATCAACGTATCGAGAACAACTGGGGGTAGAAACTTTTGGGGCTACTATTCATGGGCGCCAGTAAGGGGGGGGTAGACGGGCCTTGGCCCTCCCCCTGGAAATTTGGGACTGTAAAGTAATTATAAGGAAACCAAAGAAAAGTGAGCAGAATAGGGGAAATCCATGGAAAAATGTGTGTTGCCCCATTGTTGCCTGGCTGCCAATAGATTTTGACCCATAATAAGGAAAACATAAATTCTAATTTGTGACTGAGTAACCTCTAACAAGTTTTCCACAAACATTTTGTCTATATGCTTTGATTGGAGCAAAAAAAAATAATTCTTTATAGTAATGAATCGTAAATAAATAACGATTCTTGTCAATAACGAAAGTATAAGAGACTAACTATTGACAACATTCAGTCAAAGAATTAGCTTTTTATGGTGATCTTTAATATGTATTTGTTTATTAGTAATTAGAGCAGTTATGAGAACACAAGAAAGTTCGTATAATTATAGAAAACAAAAGGAAAACCACTTAATAAGGGGCAATTTCGGTAAGAATATGCCGTCAACTTTTGCTTCTATTGGAGAAGTACCCATGAGCTAATATATGAAGCCACTATAATCAGAAATGTTCCCACTGAACGGAGTTCTAAGAATTTCTGTATTTTCCCCCTGAACGGATACGTTTTGTGTGGTTTATTTCCATTTTTTTCTATGACTGATTGTATTGATCTATTTGTCACTTTTAAAAAGATTTACTTTTTTACACTTATGAAGTATAAAGGTGTCAGATATACTGGCTTTTGGTATTCAAAATTTAATTAAAAATATTGAATTAAAAATTTTTATTTGATTTTCATAATCTTAGTTTTAATGCTTTACTTCGAACAAACTACTTTGGTAATGCGTTACTTTCTATAAGCACTGAGTCTAAAGGCACTAAATATCTTGGTGTTTGATTGCCAAGTTTGTCAATATTGTTAAAAAAAATAGCCGTCAAACATTTTGGCATTGCTAAACAGAACTTAATGCTGGAAGTGTAAATCCTAATTTTTATAGATATGCTATTGTTTTGTGTGTGTTTTTAGTACGTACTTAATTTTTCATTTTTAAACGTTTTTACTTTAATTGACATACTTTTCCCATTGCCTTTATAAAATTGTTTGTCTCTAAGCTTCATGAAATAAAAAAATAAAACAAGTTTTTTCAACTGAAAGTAAGGAGCGACATTAAAACTTAAATGGACATAATTATTACATATATGAGGAGGGGTTCCCCCTCCTCGATACCTCGCTCTTCAAGCTAGAGTTTTTCGGCACTTAAAAAAAAGTTACTTAATGTTCTAATTAAACGATCCTCGTGTTTTAGGAATCGTTTTTAAATAATTGGGACAAAACTTAAACTTTAGCGCAAAGACCGAGATGTTGAACAGGGGGCAACCCCCTCATATGCCTAATAATTTCAGTTCGTTTGAAGTTTTAATCTTGCTTCTTACTTTCAGTTGAAAAAATACTTTAAATAACGCCAGGATACCTGGCTCCATCTCCACGGAAAAGTCCCCCTCCCCATAGAAATATCCTCTGGACAATTCAATTCTGGCAAAAATTTACCCTGGACAATTACCCTTAATATGTCCACGCGTAAAATTAAATCGGTAAAGAGAAAGCAAAACATATAAAGAAATTTCGTATATGAATTCTCGCAAATTCACCAAGTATAAAACTTTTTCTGAAAATTCACCCCCTGGAAACTATCCTCTACATTGAAAATTCTCCCAGTAGAAAATTCGCCCTCCCCTCCCCACTCGGAAAATGTATGCATACTTCCCAATAACAAATAAAACAAAGGGTGATTTTTATAACTTTAAGACCTGTCCCCAGGGGCTGTTGGGGTCATTTTATCTTCAAAGACATATTTATTTGGCCTTTCGACTATGCTGAAGAAAAAAGCAAAATAGCCAGTGAGAAATGGTCAATTATTATCGGTCCTTAGGTCATTTTCCCGTATTAAATTGTCACCAAGCTCTAGGGTAAGGCTAAATCTATTTCTCCATCATACAAATAGCAAGCCAAACTATGGATTCTCATAGAAAAACCATAAAGATATAAAATACATTTTTTCCACTAAAAAAAACTATGCCAATAAAAATGAACAGAAATTAATTTAGAAAACTTTTTCCACAGAACAAGCTTTACAAAAAAAAGTATAGAGCTCCATTAAATGAGTAGAAATAAAGTCAAAAATTCTTCCAAGCTTAAAACTACTACAAAACACCATCGATAAATAAACAAAACCCAAAACGAACCGAAACTACAATAGATAATTGAGTCGAACTCATTGGCTCAAAATTTTGATCGGACGATTTTGGGAAAAAAGTGAAATGGGAGGAGCCTAGTTGCCCTCCAATGTTTTGGTCACTTAAAACGGGCACAATAACTTTTCATTTCCATTGGAATAAACCCTATCCCGACGTTCTAAGCCGACTGGGTCGATACGATCACCCCTGGGAAAAAAACAGAAAAAAAACAACAAATAATCTGTGATTTTTCTTCTAGTCAAAATTACAAAAGTCCACATTTTTGCAGATAGAAGCTTGAAACCTCTACAACTGGGTTTTTTTATACGCTGAATCTGATGGTGTGATTTTCATTAAAATTATATGACTTCAAGGGGGCCTTTCTCCCTTTTCCAAAAATCAAACAAATTTTCTCAGGCTCGTAGCTTTATATGGGTAAGACTAAACTTAATGAAACTAATATATTGGGAATCAGCATAATCAGCCAATTCTTTTGATATATCGATTGGTATCAAAATTCCTTTTTTTTTGTATGCATGGAAATTCTGTGAGACATTTTATCTTCTACGTAACTGAAACCATCACAACCTCTACAATAGGGTTTTTTTATCTATAAATACATTGCATTTTTTTTTAAATAAATTGAAATACTTCATATAAATAGGAAAAGAGAAATATTACCATTGAAAATTGCTGAAAACTAAATTCCTAGCAGTATTTGCCACCCCAAAGAAACTTGATGGCGGGGCCGATGATGACCTGCCTTTCCTTTTCCACCTCTGGGCTGGTAGATACGGGAATGTAACATATTATCCGTAAAAAGAAACATTTTTTGAGCCTAATTACTGGAAAAAAATTTCCGTGGATTGTCAGTTTAGTATACATATACTGATATTTATTCCTTAAAGTTTCAAGAATTTTTTATTTATTAAAGTCAAAACAGTAAAAATATTTAAAATGTACTTTGTTTTCAGTAAAGTTCAAACTATGTTCTGGTTTTGAGAAGGCATGGGGGTTGTCAGCACGACTCAAGTTAATTTTGATCGTTTTGAGTTTGACTCGGTTATTATTGTAATTTCTTTTCGTAAATTATACAATTTTTTGTTCGTAAAAGGAATGTAAATTATGCAATTTGTCCAATTTCTTACATGCAGATTTTATCACTAGGAAAGGAAGAATGTTTTATCCTGCATGCGTCCAAAAAGGTTAAGGATATTGAAGCAAAAATTTAGGAAATGCTGATGAGTATGTTGAGCTACATCAAAAGAAAACTATAAGGGCCTATCTGCAATATCTTAGGAGCAGGTAAGGGTATTGTCGTAATCCAAATATAGAAACACAGCTTTATTTACTCTATTCGGTACAACATGTAAGATTCACATCTATTCACCTTTAACGCCGGTAACTAACTAACTATTTCATTCAATGGAATGCAATTCACCACCCAGGTTACATCTGGTTTCAGAGTTCAAGGTTATTCATTAAACTTACAGAATGTATAATAAGTTGACAAGTGAGTTTAGGTAAAATCACCACATTCCTCCCCCCTTAGACCCACAAGTAAGGTAACACTCTGATTTAGTTTCATCATATATCCTGAAAACGCTTCGCTTCCTTGGCATGAACACGAATCCAGCTTACTCTTGATTCGATGGTAGATGTCGGGCCAGAAAAAAAAGTAAGCAAAATCTTCGCTGTTGCGTTACAGCCTCGATGAACCAACTTTGGGGAAGTTCGAGGCGAGCTATGAGATTGCAGGATTAGCAAACTACGGTAGTCCTCTGGTGCCATCAATTGGAAATAAATTGAACCATCCTTCCTTTTGGTACGTCGATGTAAAAGACCGTCCCGAAACTCTAAATGGGCTCTCTTTTCATCTGGCTGGTTAATGACTTGTAAGTTGAAAAAAAGGGCGATTTCAATGTCCTTCTGCTGAATTTTCTTGAAGTGTTGGAGTGGATTGGTCTTTCCTTTTCCTTCGAGGACCTTCTTCAGGAATACGGGCAAGGACTCGATACTCATCTATAAAGATACAAAACAAATATTATTTTTCTATTTACAACAGACGGGACAATGCATCAGCATTGCCGTTTTCTAGCCCTCTCCGACTGACTATAAATATCAAAGTGGCACTCTTGGAGCGCCAGGGACCATCGTGTCAAGCGAGCGTTGTTGTTCCGAACCACGTTCAACCAGTGAAGCGAGTTATGATCAGTTTCGATGGTGAACCTCCGATCTTCGAGGTAATACCGAAAACTTTCCATACCCCCACTTTAACGCCAAAGCCTCACGCTCGATTGTTGAATAGCGCTGTTCCGCTGGCAATAGTTTCCTATTTTTGTATGCAATGGGGTGCTCTTCACCTTTGCTTTGAGTCAGAACTGCTCCAATCCCCATGTTTGAAACATCCGTTTGAAGCACAAACTCTTTGGCAAAATCTGCACTGCTCAGAACAGGGGCGGTAGTGAATACAGTCTTCTGGGCCTCGAAGGCAACTCTGCTTCTGAGACAACGTAAAGCGGTTTGTATTTCGTTTCTGAAAAAGATCCGTCAGTGGTGATGCAACTGAAGATAAATTACGGACAAATCTCTGGTAATAAGCGGCGATGCCCAGGAGTTACCTCACTTCATTTTGTGTGGTGGGCTCTGGAAAGTTCTTCACAGCCTCAACCTTGCTTTCAAGCGTGTGATTTTGCAATTTCCTACTTTGTGGCCCAAATACTGAACTTCGTCCAGTCCGAACTTGCATTTATTAGGATGAATGTGAAGACCAGCAGCCGCTATCCTTCCCAGAGCCTCCTTTAAATGTTACTCATGATCTTCCGAACTATCAGAGAATATTATAAGGTCGTCAAGGTACGCCCTTGCAAATCAACGGCATCCAGTCAAAATATTATCCATCGCACGCTGGAAGGTTGCTGGTGCCCCGTGAACTTCAAAAGGAAGGACTCTGAAATCGTAGAATCCAGACTTCGTTTGGAAGGCCGTCTTTTCCATGCTCTCTGGCGTAGGTTCTACTTGCCAGTAGCCTTTGGTAAGATGTAAAACACTGAAGACGTTTTTGTTACCTACCTCCTCCAGCAATTCATCTATGCGGGGAAGGGGGTAGGAATCAAACTTAGATACCTGATTTAAACCTCGGAAGTCCATCCGGAATGCTTCCATCCGGCTTGACAACCACGACTACCAGAGAACACAAGGGACTTGAAGACGGCTGTATGATCCCCAAATCCAGTATTCGCTTGATTTCTTCTTCAATGGCTTTTTATCGGTTCTGTGGTACCGTGTAGGGTTTCTGACGAACAGGATAGGCATTACCCGAACCAATGTGGTGTCTGACCACTGATGTTTTCCCAGAAATTTTGGGGAAGAACTTTCTAAATCCCATTAATATCCCAAGAAGTACTTTCTTTCTCTTTTCCGTAAGGTGACTTAACGAATCTATCATAATCTGGAGGTCATTCTGGCTATCAGAATTATCTGTCTGGTCAACCGAAGGCATACTCGGAGCTTCGTGAGTAAAGAGAAGGAAATCCGTTGGCCTACGCTCAATCTTCCAAAGAAGATTGATGTGTAGAATCTTCTTCCTCTTTCTTCCTTCCGGGAACAGGACTTCGTAGTTCACAGTCCCAACTTTCCGAGATATCCAGAAGGGTCCTTGCCATCTGGTTTCCAATTTATGTGTTCCAGTTAGTAGAAGGACGAGAACCTCGTCGTCCACATGCAGATCACGTGGCTTGGCCTTCTTGTTGTATTGGGTTTTCTGCCTTTCGGACGCTTCCCAAAGATTTTTATGGGCCTGTTCTAGGATCTGACGCAGTCGTTCTCGCACAGACAAGACCTCATGTGTGGGTCCAACGGAGTTTCCCGTGTCTTCTCATTTTTCCTTGATGACGTTCAATGGTCCTCTTGGCCTTCATCCATAAAGAAGCTCAAAAGGACTAAACTTGGTCAAGGCTTGAGGAGTTTCTCTATAAGCGAATAAGACATACGGGATAAAGCGATCCCAGTCTCTCGGGTTATCCCCGACAAACTTTTTCAAAAGACGAATAAGCGTCCCGTTTAAATTTCCAACCATGCCATCTGTATGCAGATGAAAGGATGACGTCTATATAGGTTTTATTCTGCGAATTTTGTACGCCTATAGTAAGCTCTTAGTGACAAAATTCGAACCCTGGTCTATCAGGATCTGTTCCGGAACACCAGCCCGACAGAGGTACTGCTAAATACTACTGTAATTTTCCTGGCATTCATCGGTCTCAAGGGTATTGCCTCGGGATAACGAGTGTAATAATCCGATATCACCAAGAGGAATCGATGCCCGTTCCGAGGTGATACCAATGGTCCCAAAATATATGCTGCAATCTCCTGAAAGGCTATTTAATGACCAGCAGGCGTAACATGGGGACCGGTTTTTTTGGCTTCCTCCGTGCAACTAGCTGGCAGGGCTCACAAATACGTGCAAACCGTTTGACATCTTGACGTACCACAGGCCAGAAGAACCTATGGATTATCCGATCCTGAGTGCGTGCAACTCCAGTGTGGCCACTGATTGCGGAATCATTGGCGACTCTCAGCACAAATGACCTAAACGGCTTAGGAACTACCAGCTGTGTAATCTCTTCATTAACCAGCCTAGTCTCGACCTTCCTGTAGAGCAGACCATTGATGAGTTCGGAACCCTGGCCTAAACTAGCCAGAGCGAAACGCTTTGTCAGGGTAGAATCTTTTTGTTGAAGGTCATCCAATTCCTTGGAAGTTAGCTGTTCTAGATCAACTTCGGAAGATGTTTCTTCAAAGTTTTTTCGTCTCCACTTTGATTTCTCTTTTCGTTGGAATCGTCGACTTTTTCTGTGCTTCATGTTGCCATTTCCGTTATCCGACTTTACCATAATCTGCGAAATATAATTTACCGGAAGATTAACTGCTGGGGCTTGGGTCTCAGCTTCCGATCCAGCCTAGTCTTTTGCTCTAGTCGACAGAAGTATACCTCTGAACTTTAGCCTGAGTACTTCTGAATTTTGGCTACAAAATTCTAGGGAATCATGGCATCGATCTTCCGATGATAGAGTCTACGGGTAAATGATCAGAAACTTCTACATTGCTTTGGAAGGTATAACTGCCACATCTTATCTCTACATAAGCCTTATGTAGAGGATATGTCTTACATTTACTATGGAAACAACATATCTCCGTGGTGGACGATGTTCCCCCAGGCTTCCAGCGTACCTTATATGGACGATAGTGATGGATGCTCCACTGTCAATAAGAAGCTCTGCTAGCTTCTCATCTATCAGACCACTGACACGAAATCTCGCCTTGATTCTTTCTTCCGGACATGGACTGCGAGCCAACAGGTTTTCTCGCCTCCTAGGCTCCCTACAGTCAACAGCTTTGTGACCAAGCCCTCCACAGTTGAAACAACCTCGTGCCCCTCTGTTATTTTTATGGCGCGGAGCGTCTCAACTGCTGGATCCTGTTGTTTCCGATTCGGCATTCAGAGGCTTGTTCGCGGGTTTAACTTGTTGTGCTTGCTTCGGAGCCATTCCTTTCCTAGAAAACTGATGTGAGCTTCCTTTCAATCCTTCACTTCTGTCATCTTTGTGGGCTAGAAAGAAGTTTTCAGCCACCTTGCAGACAGCACCAAGAGCTGGGTTCTCAAGTTCTCATAACCCGATGCGTACCTGTTCATTCTTGATAGAGCTGATGTATTGCTCTACCACAAGTTTCTAAGGATATCGGCAATCTTTGTTCTCAGCCCATCTGCGGTCGTGACGGATCTGTAGTCGGCGACATCCAACCATTTGGTCAGCAGCTGCTCTAGCTTCTTACCATATTCGGTAAATGACTGGTTTGCTTCCTTCTGGGTTGTACGGAATAAATAGCGATAGTTTCAGAAGTCACTCGAAATCTTATCAGAATAGATTCTTTTACAATGTCGTAGTCTGAGCTATCGGCTGTCAGAACGATCGAAGCAGTTTCTGTGACTTTGCTTGTCAGCAAGGCGTGGAGTCTAACTACCGATATAGCACGACTCCACTTATTTTGGGTGGCAGGTCGCTCGAAGGTTGTGAGGTATGCATCGATATCCATACCATCAATAAACTTGACAATCTGGATCGTATTATTCTCAGCTGTAACTAGCGCATTTTGAATGGCGGACTGATTCGTCTGTACAGCTTGAATAAGAGGAGTAAACTGCAAAGTCAACGATTCCACTTGCTGTTGCATCTGCCGTCGGCTTGTCGGCAGATGCACTTTCATGGAGGCATGCATTGTTTCCATGCTCACCTTCATGAAGGCACGAAAAATGGCAAACAAACGTTCTTCTTCCATTTCCTCACTCTTGTCCTTAGCTATGCGTTGTCCTGCCCGTGTCTGCGACCTCGTGCACACTTTACCCTTATCCTGCTCCTTCAGGCTCATACAGGTGCGAACTTGGCTGTCGGTGAAATACAGGCGTTTCCAATGTACTATGAAGCACAGAGTGTGCTATGAAAGCACGTACAGATGTGCTATGAAGCACAATTTGCCATGAAGTACCCGCAATGTGCTATGAAAGCACGCCCAAATGTGCTATAAAGCACCCGCAACGTGCTATGAAGGACGCACAATGTGCTATTGAAGCACGTACAAATGTGCTATGAAGCACCCGCAATGTGCTAAAAAAGAACGCTCAAATGTGCTATGAAGCACACGCAATGTGCTATGAAGCCCACACAATGTGCAATTGAAGCAAGTACAAATGTACTATGAAGCACCCGCAATATGCTATGAAAGCACGCTCAAACCTTGTTCACCAAGAACACAAAGTAAACGCAAAGCTAGCCACCGACGAAAACCAATGATCGTCTTTAAATTAACACACTGTCAGTCCAGCAACTATCTCTCCTAGCGAAAACGGTTTAATACGGGAATAATTTTCGCAAGTGATAATAACGGTAAAACGTTTTTTTTTCGGATTATTTTAACTAGATATCAAAACTGAAGCACAAACATATTATGAAAGTTTTTCAGCTTATAAATAGTGAAAAATTTAATGCAAAACTGGGGAAAAGTCCAAGTTACCGCAAATTCTTCGTTACTAACGTTTCACACTATCCCCAAATCAGAGATTATTTCGATAGAGATAACGATAACAAAATCCAAAAAGCGTCTTTTTAACAGCACTAAATGTTACGAAAAATTGTTTGGTTATTTATCTTAATTTACGCTATAATTTAATCAGCCATAAATCCAGGTTTCACCGTTTCACTGTATATTCAGTTAACAGGCCCAATACAGACACCACTTATGTCGTAATCCAAATATAGAAAGACAGTTTTATTTACTCTATTCGGTACAACATATAAAAATTCACATCTATTCACCTTTAGCGCCGGTAACTAACTAACTATTTCATTCAATGGAATGCAATTCACCACCCAGGTTACATCTGCTTTCAGAGTTTAAGGTTATTCATTAAACTTACAGAATGTACGATAAGTTGACAAGTGAGTTTAGATAAAATCACCACAAGTATTAACTTAAAAATTTCGGGGCCACTACTAATACTGCTACTATTGTCGCTGCAAATGACAGGTTGTGACTGCAACTATGGCTGCTTCCAACGGCGAAAACTTGCAACTGTGACTGCTTACAACTGCTACCACATCTGTTTGTGACTATTTTCAGGGAATGTTGAAGGGGATGTTGAACTTATAACTTTAATGCTGAAAAAATATCACCTTGATGTTTTGATACTTTGATAAAACTTTCGATGTTGAAATGGGGAATGTTGAAAAATTTGAAACTTTGGCAATCAAAAACTGAACAAAAATTTATTTAAATTTAGAATGTTTTAAGACGCTTCCCCGGAGCCTGGGGGCAGGTGTTGTAGGCTATGCCCCGGGACTATTTAAGGTTTTTATGGCAGGGATGGTTGTATAACCTTTAGAGAAGGCTCATTTGGTTGAAAATGGGAAGTTCTAGTTCCCTTCTAAGATACAAAAGTGATGGAGTGAAACTATCCCTCCCCCGACAAACCCTCTTTTCACCAAGTGTATCTGGTTGATATTGTGAGATAATCATTGAGAAAGAATATATAACAATACCTTCAGGATTGATACCCCCCTCCCAGAGCCCTGGGGCAAGGGTTTTAAGTTACGCCCCGGAGGCATATAAGGTTTTTATAGAATGGATTGTCATAAGAACTTCAGATGGGGCTCATTTAATTTATAATTGAAAGTTATACTGCCCTTATTAAGAGCTCTAGTTACCTTTTGAGGGTCAAAAGTGATGGAAGGCAACTAGACCCCCCCCCTCCCGACTACTCCTCTTTTCACCAAACGCATCTGATTGTGAGATAGTCGTTTTGTTCAAAATAGTCTAAAGAACATATAAAAATACCACCGGGGATTGACATAGTCACCCCAGAGCCCTGGGGCAAGAACTGTAAGTTATGTCCTAGGGGCACATAAGGTTTTTAAGGAATAGGTGGTCGTATAAACTTCAGATTGGGCTCAGTAAATTTGAAATTGGAAGTTATACTGCCCTTTTTCAGAGTCAAAAATGATTTGAAAGCAACCCCCTCCCCTCAACGCCAATCATTTCCCCAAACACATCCAATCAAAATTTTGATATAGCGACTTTGTTCAGCGTAATTTAAGAGGCCAAAAACTCTGTCTTTGAGGATAACATCCCCCACAGCTCTCAGGGCAAGAGTTGTAAGTTATACCCTGGGAGCATACAAGATTTTTAAAGAAAGGGTGGTCGTATATACTTCGGTGGGGACTCATTGAATTGATAATCTTAAGAAAGAAAAACGGATTTTAATTTTTTTTAAGCAGTGAATAAACAACAACAAAATAAACACTTAACTAAAAAAACACTCCGAATACTTCGGCCCCACGTCTGGGAGCCTTTCTCAACAGAAAAAAAGAGAAAAAAAAAATGTTCTTTAAAAAATAATAAACATCCAAATATAACAAAACTAACACACGAAGAGAGAATAAAAAACAAAAGAAAAGAAAAGAAATATGAATAAAGGGAATTAAACTCACGTCTTAAATAACACTTCCTGTCACTGACAAAAATAAATGTCTATAAGGGTACTATTCGTCTCCTCACAAATCAATTGAAATCTACCAAAAATGAAGAATATATTTATACTTGAGCAAAACAATAAAGGTCACCTAACCCCCGGCCCATAACCCATAATTAAATCTCTCAAGTTCATCAACCAATTTATGAACTATAAATTGAATGGATTCTTTTGGTTGCAAGCCTAGCTGCAGTTCGTTTACTTTTCCCAGCACTTACACCGTTCTGACCTTTATTCGTAGTGTCATCATTCGTTTCAGAACAATTATTAAAATCAGTACTGGTTGAATATTTTACCTGCTTTTTCAATTCTCCTTCATCTCTATTGATACTAATACCCCCATAGATTATCTTTTTTATTTCTATAATTTCTCTGAAACTTTGTAAAAGTCCTACCGACCTATCTACCATTTTTTGTCTGATCAAATAAAATACTGTGATGAGGAAAATTATAAACATGTTCTGCAACAGCTGACTCGAACGTTTAATGTTTTTTTATTATGTTTTAGAGAGCAATCTATGGCATTCTTGTGTTGCTGTAGCCTATTTTCTAAAATCTGTTGTGTTCTTCCCACATAAAATTTACCACAAGAGCATGGAATTTTGTATACCCTTTTTGTATACCCTTTTGCATATTTCTCGGTACCTTGTCTTTTCCATTATTTAGCAAAGATCTTATAGTTTGTCCTGATTTAAATGCTGTTTTATTATTATGTTTTTTTAATTCTCTTCTTAATTTTTGTGACAATACTGGGATGTAAGGCAAAGTTATGTAATTTGTTTCTTTAGTTGACCCGTCTTCTTCTAATATTTCAGGTTCCATTAACCTTTTTTTCCTTTTTTCAATTATTTGAGAAATCATATTTTCCGGATAACCATTAATTACTAGAATATCCTTAATAAAAATTAGTTCATTACTCATGTATTCTGGTGATGCTAATTTTAATACCCTATCAACCAAAGAAATAACCACACCCCTTTTTACTTGAATCGGATGATTTGATGCGAAAGACAAATAACGGTTGTTATTAGTCAGTTTACGGTAAATTGAAAACGCTAGTTCATTATTATTTCTATGGATCAAAATATCTACAAACGGTAACTTATTCTCTGTTTCTTTTTCAATTGTAAAAATTAATTCTCCTCCCAAATTGTTTAAATGTTCTAAAAAACCTTCAATTTGTGATTCCCATAATTCCAAATAGCTAAAACATCGTCTATATATCAGCCCCAAAATTTAGGTTTTAAAAAATATGTTTCTATAGCTAAAGTTTCTACATACTCTACATAAATATTTGCTAACAACGGACTTAAGGGCCCCCACATTGCTAATCCCCTAATTTGATGGTAAAAATTATCTCTAAACGTGAAATAATTAGTATACCTGCTAGTTAGTTTAACTATATTTAATAGAGTTTCAATTTCGATTCCCGCAGATAATTCTTCTATCTCATTTTTTTGTTCCTCAAGTTTTTGGATATAAAAACTAAATGATTTATCAAATGGTATATATGCATACATTGAATTTTTTATATCAAAACTAAACAATCTAGATTCATCTGATATTTCAATATTTATAAGTTTATCTTTTAAGAATTCCGAGTCTTTTATATACACATCTTGGAGATATAATAAAGGTTGAAGTGTCATTGCTAACCATTTTTTAATTTTTACCGTTGGTGAATTGGTTGTTGAAACTATAGGTCTTAAAGGGATACCTATTTTATGTATTTTTGGGCATATATTCTTGGGCTAACTGATCCCCTCGGAAAGAACTTATAATACATCTGTAATGTGATACTTCCATTTGTCTTAAGGTCTTCTAAGTCCTTTATTATTATTATTATTTATTGGAAAACCCGTCATACAAAAAAGGAGAAGACGGAGCAATAAGCGAAAAAAAAGAAATACACATAAATTTAGCAGTTATACATGTGGTTTTTAGGGACGAACGCTGGAGTTAAGATCTAAATCAGCTCTTAATTTTTCTTAATTATTCCTTTCTTAATTTTGTAACATACGATTCTGTTGGGTCTGAGTTACGTTTTTTATATGTTGAAGTATCCTTTGGAATTGTTTCTATTTTACTATCATAATCATCTTTTTCTATGATTACTACCGTATTGCTCTTATCCGCTTTCGTTATTATTTCATTTTTTTAAAATCTTTTAAAACTTTTATATCTTTTTTCTTAAGGTTTTCTTGATGACTACCAAAATTTGTCAAAATATTCACGACCCCTAGTCTTAAGTCATCTATATTTTTTATATCTTTTGGAAACTTATGAACCCCTGTTTCAATTTTTGACATAATTTCCTCTATCGATATTTTTTTAGGATTTAGTGCGAATTTTATAACTATTTCAAGGATTTCGATCTCAGCCCTCTTTAGCTCACAATTTTCCAACACTTCCAATCAAAAATTTAAGCCAGCCATTTTGTTCAGCATAGCTGAACGGTCTAGTAACTATATCTCTAGGGTTATTGGGTAGGTCACCCTCCCCCCCCCACAGTTATGTAATTTGCCTGTTATGCTTGAAAACTAAATGTTGCTTTAAAACTAAATCAAACGCACTGTATGTATGCTGGTTGCCAATAAGACATCTCAGCAATATACTAAGAACGAATGGGGTATTAAGTTCAGACTTCCGAAACTACTTCTATTACTACTTCTGCTCTTAAAATTTAATTAAATCCAAAGAGTGCAAGTGTTTCCAGGCTGTCAAAGAGCATAGGTATAATTTTTGGGAATGGTATTAAGTTTTATTTATCAGGTCAACTAGAGGATGTATATGACTAAACACTACTATCTGTGTCCTGGTTTTCAAAAGTATTTGTGTTGTTAAAAATAGTTGAAAAAGTCTCTCAAGCACACAAATTGCAGACAAAACTATAAATTACTAAAGAAAAACCGGAAAGATTCAAACTATTATTTTCTTTTTCCCTGAAAAAGACCAATACAAAACGAACAGAAATTAATTCAAAAAACTTTTTCCAAAAATAAGTTTTTAAAAAAATGTATAGAACTCCATTAAACCAAAAATGAGCAGAAATAGAATAAAAAAAACTACCGAGCATAAAATTACCACAAATCAGCACCAATTCATAAATGAAACCCATAACGAACAGAAATTACAATAAATAACCGAGACAAACTCAAACGTGCAGAAATTTACATAAGTAGGGCTCAAAACCCCTATGCCATTCCAAGGCTAGAACACAAATTATATTTTATTGAATGAAATACAAATGAATGTGTATTAGTCAGTTTAACACACATATGCTAATATTTATTACTTAAAATCTTAATAATTTTTGATTCATTAAAGTTATAAAAGTGAAAACATTAAAAAAAAAATACAGTGAAGACCAAATTTTGTTCTGGGTTTTAGAAAGCATAAGGGTTTTGAACCCTACTCATGTTAATTTGGCCCTTGTGTTCACATTTGGCCCTTGGTTTGATACGACAACCCCTGAGAAAAACTTAGACCATTGAACCGTACTCCGTTTGTTATCCTACTCCCCCCCCCCCATAAACCAAGGCTACCACCACTCCTTAATAATAAATCACTGTGTGAACCTAGTTAGGTATTTTTTTCAACGCGGATAGTTAGATCTTCCAAGAACCGGAGTGGATATTTGTTTTCTAAAAATAAAATTCTTTTTGTGACTTTTCCATTTTGAAGTTTTGATTCTGCAAATTCCCTACATTTTTTCTAAGTATAATGCCCTAGCTTCGACGCTGAACTGTTAAAAAAATCAAGTAACTTTAAATACTGACAGAACTTAATATTCTCTTCGAAAATATAAGCAAGATTTCCGTTTCATAATTTTTAAGAAATAATACCGTAATCCTGATTTCGAAAAACTGAAGTTCTGTTTTCTTTTTTATAAATTTCCAATTTTTTATGTTCATTATATTTTAGACATTTAATGCTATCAAAAGTAGGCATAACACATGTACTTTTCTATATCCAAAAATCAACCGCGCAATAAGAAATAAAAGTTTACACAACAAACTGTTTTACGTATATTCATTAACAGCAATAAATAGAACAGTCTTAATATAGATAAAACCAAAACAATACGGTTATAGAGTTTGCCGATTACTTCTTACACACAGAACTTATTTCATTAGCTCCTAATTACAATACATTTATTAAAAAAGAAAACAAACACTATTGGCCTTCGCCTGCCAAGAAAGGCATTAAGCTTGGAAGGGCCAGCGAGGTTATCACTCTCAGCTAATTAAAATCGCATTCATACCAAGCTACTCAACACACAAGAAACTCAACTGATGAAGGATGAAAGGACAATGGAGGAAGAGGAAAAGACAAAAAGAGGATAGAAAACAAAAAATTTACACAAAGAAAGTCGGAAGAAATACCTTGAATAGAATGACAACAGGCGCATTTTTCGCACGCTCGGGCAATATATTCCAAACATAGGGATCAGAATGACAAATCACAAAAGATGCCCGCGTGGTGCTCCTAAACTCATGAGTTATGTTATCAGCTTTCCTTGTATTAGGGTCATGACGGTTTCTATTAAAAGTAAAAAGATTTTCAAAAGCAGGGGTGATCAGCTGATTCAAACATTTGTACGAGAAATCGCAACTGCGTAAGCTCAAATTTGGGAGACATCCATTAACTTATTCTTTTTAAACTGCTCATGAGCAAGAACCTCATCAGAACCAGAAAATTCCGATAATAATTTTACAGCTCTATTCTTAAGTTTTTGTGCTCTTTTGAAATATGTTACAAAATTACTTGCCCATATAGAGCATCCGTAGCTAATATGTGGAGAAAATATAGAAAAATAAATCATTTTTAGGATCTTTTTTGGGACTAAATTTTTAATTCTTCGCATCACCCCAAGGCCCCTGTTTAATTTTTCAGCTATCGCACTTGAATTGTTTTCCCCGACAGGTTTTCATCAATTATAAACCCCAAATACTTCTTTGTTGCTATTCTTTTTATCACATTTCCTCGAACCGTGATTTGTTCATTTCCAGCACTTGACCAACGTCTAGAAAATATCATGAAAAAAATCTTAGAAAAATTTAGGGTTAACAGATTTTGGCTGAGAAAAATTAGAAATTCAGAAACTGCATTAAGAAGTTTCTTATGCAAAACATCAAGCGAAGGCGCTGCCAGAAAGAGCCAAGTTTCAACCGCTAAGTCTTCAACCGGTAAGTCTTCACTCGATCAATGAAAATTGCACGTTGATCCTACGCATCTTCTAACGCCTTCTAACAAATCCTAACGCATCTTCTAACCGGGACCCATGGGCCATGGGTCACGGTTGCAACTCTCCACGGGGCCTTAGCACCAAAGATCTAGTTTCGCTTGATGGTGCAATCTCTTACTGTAAATTACTATTTGATGTAGCGTACTTACTGCATAGAACTTATCTACAAAAGGGGAGGGGGGAGTTACTGATATCCTGCACCTAAAATTATAGTCCAAAATTGAATAACTTTTAAATTTATTAAAACGAGGCATAATAAGTAAAGTAGTTGTTTACGCAAATATAGAATCAATACTAAACACCACTTATCTACCAAGAACCAAAAGCAAAAGGTAATTTACACTGCAACGTTATGAGGTATATATATTACTTGTAACATAGCGTAAGCTAAAATGTTAGAAATAATAATAGCCGATAGGTTTTAATCAGCTCCATCCCAGATCATTTACCTTCCGGGATTCTTGACTATACCCACCTGATGTTAAGTATGTGCTAGCACATAGCTGTCACTCAGGGGTATCAATGCACGAATATGTAGGAGGAAGGGGGTCAACGATTTTTTTTAATGAATAAACAAAAAGGTGTCTTTCAAGATCGGGGCGGGGGCATTTTCCAACATTTTTGCAATTCATGGAAATGTTGGAGGGAGTCGGCCATGATTATTTCAATTTTCTATGAAAGTATGAAAAAAACATCCAAATTTTTAAACTGAGATTCCAAACAAAGGTACTTTTCGAAATCTAGGAAAGAGGAACCCCCCAATTAGCACCCCTGCAGTCAGTGCTGAAAAATCCCTAAATATACTGATTCACATTTAGGCGCATTTGAACGGCAAGCCAATCAAATTATGTATTATTTCTTAAATTGTATTTGAACGTTGTATTATGTATTTTGCACAATGTGTTATGAATGTGAAAAATTGGAGTTGGAAGGCAAAAGGAGCCCGTTTAGGATTCCTTTTTAGGAGGCTTTTCTTAAGAAGAAACGAGTATTTAAAGAGAGTGAAATGGGTCAACATTTTCGGGACTGGCTTTCCTCCTTCCCGATACTAAAGAATTTTAGGATAATCACTAATTTAGTTGTATTCATCCTTGAGATGGAAAATCCTTGAGTTTAAAGAAAGACACAATCGAGTCCCTACTCAAACTACGATTAAAGGCAAGTAAATACTCTCTGTTTTTATTTTTTAGTAATATAGCAAAAAATCATTGAAATTGTACTTCATTCCCTATCATGAACAGTTAGGGCAGCAGTAGCTACGATATTTTCGCAACAAGTGGTTAGTACAATAAAAGAGTTTTTCATTTCAAATTTAATTGCCAACCAAAGAATCATTCAATTTGTAGTTGGTGATCTACATAAAACGGATAGGGTATGACAGCACTGGACCCTTAAAGTCCAAACCGGCGGTGCTGATCTCCATTCCGTAGCCCTTAAGCAAGGACGTGCAATGGGGGTAGGTGGCCAGCCATCCTGTGCTTTGGCACACCCTTCCTACTTACCATCAACAGAATTCTACAGGTACCCATGTAGAGCTGGGTTGACTCTGGCTGAGCTTACAGAGTCACGCCACTGACCCCCGTTCAAAATCAAATAATTGGCTAGGACAGGGATCGAACCCATTCCCCTTGGATAAAGAATTCTGAAACCAGCGCGCCAACCATTTAGCCAGTACGGCTTTATAATAATAGTTAGGGTAAGTTAAAGCCGTTGATAGTTTAGCAGTAGGCTGTAAATAAAATAGACAATAATTTTAGGGTGAAAGACAAATCTAAAAATTGTTTAACTTGCATGTGATTTCCTATACAAAATAAGCAAGGATGTAGTACATAGGATATGCCAGAGGAGTTGGATTAATTTCTTAGTAAGTAGTAAGCAAGTATGAAAGTAAGTAGTAGTAGTAAGTGGTAAGTAAGAGGCAATTATTCGGTTTAACATCATGAAATTTCATTTCGAGAAAACATCAATTTTATTAATAAAGCTGCAAGACTAAATACTTTAAAAATTCGTTAATTTTCATTTTGCACTATCTCTAAACCTATTAACAGATATTTCTTGGAACTGATCAATCTCTATTGTTCCTTTCTAGATAGGTTATGGAAAAATCAAGGTTTTTTGTTGTTCTTCTTTTTTTCCACGAGGTGTAATCAACTAGGATAATAGCTCTGCGACCAAACCTTGGTTCGCACTTATGTAAATTTTTTTTACGCAAAACGACGCAAAGATAATGGATCGCAAAAGGCTTAACACAGAATCGATACATTGCAACCGCTGATGCGCGAAAATTAGTATGACATATTTAGACAGAACACGCATAGACTAAATCAAGCTCTGAACCAAGAAAAAATATTCGTGTCCTTTGTTGTATATTAATGGACGACTTCTGACTGATATAATAATTTCCTCAGCTATTTCTATTGTACGGTTCATAAAAGATTTTAATTAAAAATAACGGACGAGGTTTTCAACTGTTTAGATGAAACATTTTGACACAGCAGTTCAAACCGCTACGGACGTGAAATGGGCCTTTACAATTGGTAAACAGAGATTGGAATTGGCAGAATTTTCAAACAGAGATTGGCTTTTAAATTCCTTTTTGTGAGCTATATTTGAGCTATGGATCTTAGTATGTGAACGTGTTTTGTGTAGCCTCACATGCGCAGAGCTTACAACAAGGTATCACGCACGATTTTGGAAGCTATTGGCGTTTTCAAGCTCGTATCACCAACTTCGGCAGTAAACAGAACCAAACAAATTTTTTATGAAGAAAATTATCTAAATTTATACAAAATTTATTCTCCCCTCCAGAAGTATAAATTTATGCCTCTGGTAGTGAGTGTAAGCGGTTATAAAACTACATTTTTAGCTAACAAATTTGTAAAGTAAAAAAAAAATATTAATAACCGTCAGAAAACAAAAAAGACATAGAGTGAACGCAATGATAGGCGTTGCTCTAAGTCGAAATCACACGAAATAATTTATTCTCAGTTCCGGCACTAAGCAAAAGCAGTTTATTAACAAACAATTCCAAAAAAATGACGTTATAAAGGAAGCGTAACAGCAAATGTTACTCGAATAGAACTAACGCGCTAAATTTATTCTTAGATCCTAGTGATCAAAAGCAGTTCTGAAACTCATTCTTTTGTCAAAAATTTGTACAGCATTATGAATATTCGTAAAGAATTCCTTAAAATATAACGTTATACAGTGAACGCAATAGCAAACGTTGCTCCAAGCAGAAAAGACATAGAATCTATTTTTAGTTTCTGTGTTGGCTTCCTGGTATTGGGTTCAGGAGTAGTTCCGGTATTGGGTATAAGAATTTAATTCCGAACTTAGGTTCAAGAGTAGTTTAAAAGTATCAGCGTCAATACATGGTTATTATTTAACACACAGGTTAAAGAAACAGAACTAGTAAAAAGGGTAATTTGGGAGCGGGTCATAAAAACTAACGGCTACAATAAAAACTGCGATCGTTTATGAATTAACAATGCAAGTCACACTTAAAATGACAACAAAATAACAGATTACATAAATTACAAGTCTAAAATATAGTATAACTAAAATTAATAGTAAAAAATAAAACTGATGATTCAATAAACAGATTGGAACTTCACATTTAAAAATTCATTAATTCATTTGTAGAAAGGATTTCAATATTCAAGGGTAGAAAGGGATCTTTGATTATCCCTTTTTACAGTTGGTATGATACCTGTAAATACGACAAAACCATTAAAAACGTGAAAGGTAAAAAAACAGACTTTATAACCATTAAAGAATAATCAACACTGAAAAAAAAGTTAGAGAATGGAGCATAGCTAAGCAGGAGTGCCACCCTAGTAATATATCACTGATTTTAGCTAATTACCCAGCTGATTTTAGAATTTTCCCAAGAAATTTTATTTCCTCGTGCGATCTCTAGTGATTTTGTAAGAAAAAAAGCTCCACCTCTTCACACACTTTCCAAAAATTTTAGTTTCATATGCAAATTTTATGTTCAAAAATAAAAGCATTAAAAAGCGATCCAAATCAAAACTTTATTTTTCACCAAAGGTTAGAAAATCAGAAAAATTGTTTTAAAGACAAAACTGCATTAAGACAGAACTTCAGTATATTGTTCTACTTTAGGCAATTTCCAGGCTATTTTTTTAGTGAATTTTTTCTTAGGCTCACAGCAACCCTGGAGTTAAGAAGCGCATTCAAAAATGACGACGTTTACAAAGAGTTGTACTACACAGCAAAAGATAAACACACTCGATTCTTAAATGAACAATTTTTAGGATTATATAATTTATACTCACAACTGATTACCATATTTTTTACTATTTCCTCTACAAGTAATTTATAAAATCGTCAAAATTATTAAATAATATTCAAAAGTAGAAAGATTATCATATAAAATTCATTATCAAATATTTGTGTTTACTCATTATCATGGGGACACAACACATAGGTGTCATTTTATATTACTGAATTATTTTCAAAAGAATCCTATACATATAAGAGAAAAGACAACAGCCTCATTCGATACAATATTTTCCTATCAACAACAATGACATCTAGTATCTTATTTGGCTAAATTTAAACACAAATCAACTTTCTAATTTCTACAAATATTTCGAAGCTTTAATCACAAGGTGGCATTAATTTCTGTGTGGTGGCACTTCGTGGCATGGTACATCCACGTTTTCCACCTCTATCTTTAAAATAAATGATAATAGTTATTATTTGTTGTTTTTTCATAGTGCAAATTTACATTTCTGGAACCAGTGACATTGGAAAAATTGGAAGAGCTGAACAATGTTTGAGTGAGTTCCAAGTTTAAGCGTGGTATTCAATTGCAATGCCATTAAAAGAAAGCGATTGTTTCCATTTTAGTTTCGAAATGTTTGCCAAAATATAAATTCCTTTTATATTTTGAACACCGAGAAGATAACACCGTCACAAGATATTAATAATTTCAAATATTAATCATGGCTTACTTATAGTGAGCTCCGGAATCAAGTAAGAGCATGTCTTCACGAGATAGTTTTCTGCACGTCTCTTTCTTCGGTTTGTAATGCACAAAAGCACCATTGGGTCCAGATCACCGTCACCGTCACCCGAGAACACCGTCAAACACCGAAAAGACAACAGTCATTTCGTGCTCTAGTTAAAAAAAAGTCAAATACTTGTACTGTCAAAATAGATTGAAGTCAAAAGCATAAGCTATATGTGCTATGAACAGGATTTATGAACCGAACAAGGCCAAAAAGAAAGAAGCCAACGCAACGGATACATTCCCATTTCAACTCTGAGTATCTCTTCCCAACTCATATTCGACTATCGACAATTAATGTAATTAATTACAATTAATTAATGTAAACTAATTAATGTAACTTTCTCTTTCATGTGTTGGTTGAAAAGTTTTAGGGTTGAACCTATAAGTGGCAGTGGCAAAGAAGAAGCTGTTGTACTTAACATAAAAAAAGCGAGCCCATGAAAAAACTAAAAATATATAATTAAATTCACTGTATTTTGGTTCAACATCGTGTTGTTGACTAATTATTACCCCATGCCCTTTCTCATTATTACCACCTGTCATATACATTGCATTAGCAGTTCATATGATCACAAATAAAAATCTATGCATAAAATCTTAAAAAGGATCCGTCCGAAGCAAACGAACTTTCTAGAAATTATTAATTAATGTAAAATACTGTAGATAACGGGGCATTTAATCCGCATTCAATTATTAAAGCTAATCCACAAGTGGGAACTAATCTCGTCTATTATCATTAATTATTATACAGAAACAAATATATATTATTTGTATGTCAAGTTTTCTTCTAAACCTCATATTCAAATAATCTTTCCAGTCTTCTTCCATTATCATTACATAAACCTCACACGTTGAGAGCTAAGGATGTTTTATGCCAATTAATTGCTAGCTTTAACCCACTCTCCTGACATCTACATTAAATTCAAACAGCTGGACAATGATTGCTTTTTGTCACTAGCGGGAGTTCGGGCTCGATATAATTTCAATATTTCTCCAAAATAAACCAAAAAGAATGAGAAACTTAAGGATGTTGGATCCTGGCGATTTAACAAGAGAAGATAGATATTAAAAACAACTACCGCCGATTAGTGTAGCGTCTGGCGGTTTCAATGAACAGTAGAAAATTTCAAAGGAAATTGGATACTGGATAAAATTTAATCTGAAATTCGTTTGGATTAAAGCTGAAATTTCTCTGCAAGTGATAATGAAACAGTATTTCTATTTTCAAGAATCAGCAAAGTAGGGCTAAATTAGCTTAGGACAATCCTGGTAGGTTAATCAGTTTAGTTCATGAGATGGTAAGCCTAGCAGGAACATATCTCTTTCTTGACCATCTTCTGTGTTTTACAGCGACTGAAAAGGTGAGTATGGAGAAGTTTTGGGCGAAACATATTCACCAAATGATAGATGGCGTTGGTGATTTTTCTTTTTCATACTAGCGCCAGTTTCCACTCTTACAGCTTTCCCATACTCTTTGGAATGAAATTGATTGAGTTAATCAAATTGTTCTCAGGTTTTAACTCCTGATTTAAATTTTCCGGTTGCTGGAGCAGTCAAAAGTTGCCCAGAATTAAAATGGGTAAACACTCAAAACATTTGGGCCAATTTCAAGCAAAAACAAAACAACGCTAAAACAAAAGGCTAGCCTAAGTTGTCACCAGGTACATCGATGTAATTCTTCCACCGGGGACTTTTATATTCTATATTCACCGACAAAATAACAAGATTAAAAGCTTGATTTTGATTCATTTTTCAATCTTAGGATACTGCCATCTACGGCGCATCCAGGATTTTTGTTCAGGGGGGGGGGGGGGAGGTTACAAGAAACTATAAGACATATTAAAAATTTGTGTATAAGCTTTAGTTATGTTTTTACGAGCCGGACGAAAATTCCGGGGGGTGGGATCAAGCACCGTAGCCACAGCCCCCTGGATACGGTTTTGACTACCATCAAGAAAAGAATCATTAAACAATAATTTTCACAGATATATGGGGAGGGGGGGGTAAGGTCAATTTGAGGACCAGGGTAAGTTTTGGATTGTGATGAGACTATATCTTGAAAATATTCAAACGTAAATGAAAAACAAAGACATCGTACCTTTCAAAATAGTCCTAAGTAAAAAAAAACAAATTCTTTTCTTGAATTTATAGTCTGTAGTTCTTTAGGTTTTCATATCTTGCTTTTCATTAATTCTTAATTTATACAAGCAAAAATGTTGACCCTTATTTCTAGGCTGCTGGATCACAAAGATAATTATAACTTAATTGCTTTCTGTTTTTATTCATTTTTTTTTTTTAAATCAGAATGGGAGCTTCAAAAAAAAAAATAATTTAATGAGTTAATGATTTAGCAAATCTTTAACAGTAAATAACACTAAATACACTTTTAATCTTATTATTTCATGGATAGAAATGAACTACAAATACAAGTTAATAAAGCATTTGTCGGATACAAGCGAAATAAAACTTAAAAATTAACAGTGAATATCATATCTCTTCACAATTCAGGCAAAAAGCGAGGGCACAAAACACCAGGTAACCTCATAAATGCGAAAAACACACTGCTGACATCTTCAAACTGGCACTACCGTGCTTAAGATGTAAAGAGGGCAGAAAAGTTGTACCGAGTACACACCGCCATGTAGGAACCATTTCTTTACCACTTTTGAACATAATTGTGCTCACTTTTCATTGTCTAATAGAACAGAGGTAAGCCGAGTGACCTGGCATGGTGTCAACTGAGTACTGATGGCAGACTGATAGCTGGTAGGTGATAGCTGATAGAGTTTATTCAATACAGAAAGTCTCTCTGAAACGCATGAGGCTGACAGACGAGCCTCTGAGTCTCCATCCCAACATTCTTCAACTGTAATGCATAATGTTGCCATGCCCTGTAAAACGAATAACAATAGGATAATAATTCATTCGTACAGAAGAAAGCAAAGGCTATGATAAAACTAACAAAACACCAACCACCAAGTGACGTTACAGAACATTCAAAACATAAATACGTAAATACAATCCAAAATGAACCTAAAATACACCTCTATCGTTCAGCCATTGTCTCTATAATTTTTCCAGCTTTCGAATTACCCCAAAATCATTTATTATAATCATTATTTATAACCAATTATTACTATCAATAAAGCATTCCTAAAAAAAACTATTTCCTTAAATCTACCAATTCTTTGCACTCCCCTACATAATAAAAAAAAGCCCAAAACCCCAACATATTGGGCAAAAGAACCGTTTGTCGTCTTGACTCGACCTATGTACTTCCTTCTTTCCCCAAATAATAACCCGTCTCTCAGTCTTATCAAACAGCCCAACTCATCCCTCACACTCCTGCCCAAAAGTAAATGTATCTCCCTCACACCTCTTTGACCTGTGAATACAGATCTAGTGTTCGGGTCTTCGTGCCAGATGCCACGTGCCACGTCCATTCCCTCAACTTCGTTCCAAAGCTCAATCAGAAGACAATCCTCCAGTATTCTCCTATCCACCTGACCCCGCATCATTCTTATTCTCTTGTAGGGCATAAAACCAATCTGCTTTCGCAAGACGGAAACTAGGTATCTTCAGGAGCTTTTCCAAAAACCTTATAATAGGTACCAGTATTTTACTTCGCCGTGAGATCAGCCTTAGGCTACCCTGGACTATCAAATTACTTAACGAACCCTTACCCCAAGAACCCTTTAAAAATACTGTACCGGAACACTTTCCAACTTAGTAGCAAAATCATATACCCAAATTTCACACGCATAATGCATAGCCTAAATTATCAAAGTAAGAAATATTTGTTTTTGCGTCTGTATATCATATTTTTTTTTAATAATGCTGTTTAAATAATGTAACCTTTCGTAGCCGTCACGGCTAAGGGTCATATCTGACCTTTAAATAATATGACCTTTCGTTACCTTCAAGACTAAAGATAAGTCTGTATATAAATGCCAGATATATCCTACCTCCTTTCTTACTTAGCTGTTTCTTAACAGTACAGTAAAAAAAAAGGCTGATCAATAGTACTATGCCCAAGGCCGTATCCAGGATTGTAGTAGCGGGTTTGAACCCCCCCCCCCTCAAAATCTAAATTTCTGTTCGATTCATAAAAAAGTAATAAAAATGCATATAAAAGAATGTTGATGTCTTTGTTGTCTATAACATTGTCTATAATATTCCCAAATGAATGCAAATGTAATTGTTATTTTAGTCCCCTTTCTTGAATATATGTGTTTCTATCAGTGTTTTCCAGCTTGCTGGCCAATCCATCTTGTTTATAATTGACGTGAAAACAAGTGATATGAAGTGTATCGTCAGAGTACTGCTTGCCCTCCGGACTACCACCAGTATTTCATTCAAGCCTGGAACACTGTTCCTTTATTTTCTTTAATAAATGCATGTAAAAAGCAGGTTCCATCACCTGTCTAGACTTTTTTCTCTACTGGAATGAAACCAGACCATAAGATTTGAGCCATGCCGACACTGGTATATGCACTTCCGACCACTTCCCACTTACCTGTACATTTGAAGCGGAGCCAACCCGTATTAGTAATCCAGTTAAAACAAAGTGGTTTTGCAAATCTGATTGGGACAGAATCAACACTGCTGTTCACATGTGCACGCTGGACGATTTGTTATCTAAAAGTGCCGTTTCAGCTACTTCAAAATAACTTGGATATTCTTCAAAATGGAAAACGAATCCTACTGAATATTTACTGCTCAAAGATTATCCAGGCCCTGCGTAGTGTGGAAGCCGTAGCCGTGCCTCTCCGGAGGGTTCGTATCTCTTCAGAAGTACCTAGGTGGTCCTTGAAACCCCATCTTGTGGCTGCGTGTTCTGGTTCGGCTTATGGAATGAATGTGAGAGGCCATGCTCCGGTCCTGTATATATAATACTATGATGTTTACAAAGCGCTGGTTCTCTTAAAATTAGACTAAGCACAAGGCCACGGTAGTTGATGTTTTCTCAGAGAGACTAAAGAAAGCAAGTAGCGATCCCTCGATGCCTACACTCCCAAGTGAAAAGCAGTGGACGGAATATTTTTCTACTGAATTTTCACCGCCCGTTCCTCTGCTAGAGAAACTTTTCCGGCTTAATTAAATGAAGCTCTTGTGAAAATTCTTGTAACCTAGGTTTTACTATAACTGTATCAAATATCTGTTACTACGCAAAGAAAATGAATAGAAACTATCTCGTGGAATTGATAAGCTATGCGGCCGGAACTGTTGGGGATTGATGATATAAATCAAACTTGTTTGACGCCGGACCATCAGTTTCATTTCAAAAAGGATCAAAAGCATGTCCATACAATTATTTAAAATGTTTTGGTAGAAATGAGAAACATAAGACTGTGCAAAGGGATTCGACAGGGAGGTGTCTCTTCCCCTCCGCTTTATAAGAATAAAGTAGCCGAGGCTTAAAAAAAAGTTACAATTAGTTTATTTTTAAAGGCCTTGATCTGTCACTGCCTAATTATGCAGATGATATGCTGGAACTTATGCTACTTCAGAAGAGAGCTCTGATGTTCTAAGTTATGAGTATAGAAAAATTGGTCTTGAGTTTTAACCCGAAAAAGTCTGAATTTGTTGTAGTAGGAAAGTCGACTGATCGTTCACCTGCTGAAAATATTCACCCTGGATCACATCTGGCAAAGCTTTCGTCTAGTATTACTTACCTTGGACTGCAAAGGACGTACGGACTTCTTATTCCGTTTAAATCTATTATGAGCGGACAGTTCTAGGAATGATATATAATACGTTTGTTGTGCCCTATTTATTAGCATTAGTGCCCTTCTGGGAGCTGTTCAGTCAAACTCAGAAAATAGCTATCCGTCGATTGTATTTCCGTTATGCAAAGTTTCTATTAAGTATCCCTTTATGGGAAAGGAACCGACGGCTCGTGTCTAGCTTTGGTGTTGCAAACTTTCCGTTGTTATTGAAGAACATCGGTCTCGGTTTTTGAATTGAATTAAATAAAAAAAACAAGTTTTTTCAATTGAAAGTAAGGAGCAACAATAAAACGTAAAACGAACAGAAATTATTACGCATATGAAGGGGTTCACCATCTAGTCAATACCTCGCTCCTTACGCTAAAGTTCAAATTTTGTTCCAATTCTTTAAGAATGACCCCTGAATCACAAAGGCCGTTTAATTAGAATAGATAGCTCTTTTGAAAGTATTAAAAAAAAATTCCGTTTTTAGAGTTTTGGTTACTATTGAGCCGGGTCAATAGTAACTGCTTGATATTCTTTTATCAGACAGTTCGTTACCATGAATTGTTTGATAAAAAAAGATTTTATTTTTAATATTGTTTTTTGTTAATTATATAAGGCAACCTAACAATTTCCTTTAAAAGGAGCCCTTAGAAAGTTTTCTATAGTGTCCAGGGGCGATTCTCCAGCATTTTTATTGGGGGAGGGGGGCAAGAGGGGTCCATATCTGGATAGTCAAAGGGCATGGGATGTATATTATTTTTTTCTCCACATTATTGGGGGGGGGGGAGGAAACTGTCCCCCTTGCCACCCCCAAACGACGCCCCTGATAAGTGTCCCAGTGCCTAGCTGCGGAGGAAAAACGAAAAAAGATGCTTCCCAGGAAGATTTTATTAGGTTGCAGCGACTTTGCTTGTTTTTCAAGCCAAAAGATTTTCCTCATTGTTCAAGCCATGGGACTGTAGTTACCTGAATATTTTTTTTTTTGGCTGAGGCAACTTTAATAGTGTACTTTTTGTTTGGACCTGACACCATTTCTAGGGGGTTTTACACTTTTTTTGGGTTACTATAGGCCGTGTTCCTCTTTTACTAGAGATAATTCTCCGACATCCTTTATAAATAATATGCAACGTTAAAAGATACTCATTTACCGGATGTCGTTTCCATACATCCTTTATCACGGGTCGCTTCTTTTGATGGACAACACATTCTTGAATATCTTCCAAAGTTGGGTGTTGGCCGACTTCCGCCTCAAAAGGTAACATGTAGTCCGTGGCTTCGCACTATGAAATTAAAAAATCAATCAAATACTAATGTTTTCTTCATAAATTAAATCATTTTTCTAAACAAAATTTTTTACATGTGTTCAACATATTTTAAATTATTAGCTTAATAAATGTAACTAAAAAGCAACATATTTGCATTGATTAGTATATATCATGGTCATCTTACTAATATCTATTACCTATAACAGATGGCAGCCATTTGTCAGTTCCAATACGTGTTACGTGAGAATTTATTTAACAGTAGGCTCCCCAAACTCACACTTCTTTACTTTAATCTACTTTAAGCCTCCCCGCCCTCTAAAAAGAAACGATTACTTTTGGGTCTGCACGAACTGTTTCTAAAGGGCATAGGCATCAAGCCTTCTCCCCCTCCACAATTCATTTAATACAAAGTATAGCCTTGGGAAGCCTGGATAAGGCACTTGCACAGGAATTTATTTCCGCCGGGGGAGGGGGAAGCCAAACTTTGAAAACAGCAAATTATATGACAGATATTAAGAATAATAAAAAAATTCCAAATAATCTGCTGATTTTAAGGGAGCACGAACTAGAAGACCCTTTCCTTCCAGCGTAAGTGCCTTGTATGAATTACTAAATCCACAGATATGATATTTCGGTCTAAGGATACATTCATATAATGCATTGCCTGATAATGCATTACTTCAAAAATGACCTGGAGCTCTTTTAGTCCCTCCCGTCAACATTATTTAGTGATGAGAAGATGGAATCAAGGCTTTCCCAAAGGACCAGAATAGAGTAAACTTGCCTGATTCCTTAAGTAATTTCTCTATGTAATTTAGCATTTCATAAGAAAAAGCATTGCTCTTTTTACGCTTTAGTACTTGAAATCTCCTAATCCAAATAATCAAATTTGCCTGCAGCTCTATCACATAATTAGCCGCGAAACTATTAAACGGGTGAATGGGCTGATGAAAGCCTTTAGGTGGGTCTCCTAAGAGAAGTACGCTTTGTTAATACCTATCCACAAATAAAGGCCTATTACTGCTAATTGAAGTTATAGTTCAGACATGACCGTTTTGTCTAGTGTCTATCCACGAAGCGGGTATTTTGTGGAGTACGGTGACAAGATTAGATAAAATGAAGGTAGGTGGCATCAAAATAAAGTGGCTGGTGAAATTCATGACAGTAGATCACCGGTTTCCAACTAATTTTTGGCCATGCCTCACCTAGCCATTTCTAAAATCCTGATAACCCCTCTTGATATCTATTTTTTGTTACTCGAACGTTTTACGCGTATTCTCCTGAAGGAAGTCAAAAAGGCCAATAACTTGGTATCTTTTTTCGAGTCGTCCTCTATGTGTATTTTATGCGAATGAAAATTTTGTCGTATACAACACCTTTCATACAACGCATGACGCCGTTGCAACACTATCATGTATATCTTTTGCTCTTTAAATGTATGTGAATATGACGTCATTTACATGAAAAGAGTGCGTTTTTTTTTTTTTTTTTTTTTTTTTTTTTTTTTTTTTTTTGAGGCTCTTGAGTATTGTCAGTCGAAGGGTGCACGCCCTACCCAAGACCCATCAAAATATTCCCATGTCCCACCAGTGGGGCCTGTGCCTCCACGTTGGGAATCACGGCTCTAGATGAACGTTGAGGGATGGGGTACAGGGGATATTATTCGGTTGTGCCCGTGCCTAAGGCCATCAAACAAGTACGGGGACCCGAGCCTGTTCTCCGGCCAAACAAGAGGCTGCCTTAACTTTTGGTGCATAATCTCGAACGGTCGTAAGCACTGGCTGAAAAACCAGAGGGGAGGCTGAGTTCGGGAACAGGAGCCTGGATTGACGCCCTGAAACATGGCGTTTATTATGCATTAAAACTGCGATAATATGAATATTCCAGGAGGCTTCGGGCCTGATGGCTTCTGTCCCTTTCCTGCATTCCGATTAATAAGCAATTTTTTTTTTCTGATGAACCAGTTATAGAAGGGAATAGGCGATTATTACGGAAATTCTGCCTTTTATATACAAAGTTATGTGCCTACTATGATAGAAGTTGGGAAATTTTTATTTTTGTCATTTTACCAATAGAGAATTCTTCATTTCGGTTTTGATTTACGAAAAGAATAAATACAAAAATTACAATCCTTAAGAGGGGTTACGGTTAGGTTTGTTAATCCTAATAGCTATACCACTGATGAAAACGAACTTTAAGCTCCTAACACGCACTTAGTTTTCGAGAATATTTTAATTAATAATTTTCAGTCTAAAAATTAGAGACAGAAAATGATTAACACTAAGAACTCACCTAAAATTCCCTTCCCTAATCTAAACGAGCTAAGAAATAACCAGCAGAGAGGGACAAGAAAAATAACTCACTTTACCTTATATATAACCTATGTGTTTCCTTATATTTACCATAAAAATAACTTAATTATCATATTGTCTCACGGATCGCAACTTAAAACGAGGTCATTTTATTAGAAACTTAGAATGACCCCGTTATTAACTTAACACAAAACATGTTAACGCGAAACAAATAAATTCGATCTTTCGCGAGTCAGGAGGACGCAAAAAAAACATAAGAAGAATAAATTTAATGGGCCCAGATTAGGCACATTAAAAATTCACTAGCTTTTATTATTATGCTCTGGCATAAAGGAACTTATTAATGCAAAATTGAGGTATTTTTAGATTCAAACCCTTGGAAAATTAATACCTTTAAAGTGCGGTTGAAAGCAATTTATATTAAGGACAAAAAAGGACATTTATCCGATAAACAATTGGGGACAGGGCCCAACACCATCTCTTGGGGAAAATTTTGTTTATAGAACTCTTAAATAGAGAAAATTTAATCGAAATAAAAAAGTAAGCATGCAAGAGAAAAGTAATTTAGGTGGCTTTTGTCTAGTAATGAGTCTCAAAATAAGGATCGCGTTTATCTTCTGGATCTTTCCGGCTCGTGTTTTCCTACTATACCAACTTATTTTGGATTGGAAAGTCTAAAAAAAAACACGATTAAAATATAAAATGATTCAAATTGTTTTAGCGCTTCAGAAGGCAAACCGATCAATTCCACAAGACAAGAGAAAAACTTACAAAGACGATAAAGAAACAGAATACACTGGTTTTGATCATAATGTAATAATCATTTCTTCGGAAAAATTAAACCAATAGACCTGTTAAGTATAACAGATGTATCAAAACAAATAATAAGCATATAGGAAACATTAATGTCTCTTGTGTCTACCTAAGACGCAAAATTACACGAGATGACAAACTGCTCTGAACAGCAAGAGAAAAAGACATGGAACAAGAAACAGCAAAACTCACATTGAACTGAAAAAAAAATTCCACAACGAAATTTTCGGCAAAAAGACAAAGAGAAATTGCAATTGAATGGAGGAGCATATTAGTTTAGCGTGTGTGAGTCTTTGATTGATTTATTATAACAAACAGAAAAAAGTCTAAGGCTTTTTTTCTCTGGAATAGTAAGAGACGAACATAAAGGAATCAGACAGCTAAAGCTAAATAAGTCCAATATATGCAATGGTTTGTTCTTCTAATGATTGCCTTTTAATATAAACTTGATGAAACTTATATATTTAAAATCGGTACAAAATCTGATTCTTTTGATGTATCTTTAGATACTTCACCATTTTTTAGAGTTTCGGTTGGTATTGAGCCGGGTCGCCTCTTACTTTCAGTTCGTTGCCACGAACTGTTTGATAAAGAAACCTCATTACAAACAGGGCGATCCTCAAAGAATCAGGCTGCTAACTAAGCCCATAATTTGTTCTTTAACGTAAAATTCTTTCATCAGATATTTTAATGCATCCTACATGGTCTAGTAGTTCGGATAGCTGCCTCTCTCCCAGTTGGCTCGAGTTCGATTCCCGATATGGGAAATTTTTACTTATGAAATATGATTAAAATAATCATGTATATAATGATTCCTTCCATCACTTCAGCTACTATGGACTACAATTCGTTCCTTAATGTAATTTAACCTGAGGCCTCAGGGCAAAGTTTATCAATAAAGTACTTACGAGCACTAGGCGACGCCAGGTTTGCAGGACAATTCTTTAGTACATCGGCAAACGTAGGAGCTGGGATAAGGTTAGTTGTTACGTTGGTATCAATTCTAGCTGGCCAAGTAGGGCCCGAATGCATCGCATTCTCTAAAAAGCCGTCAAGTTTTCGAGATTTCATTAACTTTCGAGAATGAAGTAGCCGAGACTACCTCCCCGTTTGTAGGGGTTTCAGAAGGCGAGAAGATAAAAAAGTGGGAGTAGGCAGATTATCATTTGCTGCCTGATTTAACTGTTTACATGTGTCAATTACATTATCTTCACCCTTATCATGTTTCACACATCGGCTCTGAATATTCAGCTTCTTATACAAAAACTTTTAGCACCGATAATAGTACCATGATTAAAAAAACCAAAGCTTTTCCGATAATCAGATCAATTTTCGCGCCATCAAGCATGGATCTGGTGACAAAATTGAGCAACGCATTTAAAACAATCTTCCTATTTTGATTGGTCTTTTTTAATTTTTTACTATAGTTTTTTATTATAACAAGAAAACAGAGGAGATACATCTATCTATCCTTTGAATGCTTTTTCCAAAACTTTTTCACCTCATCATGATCTTCCTTAGTAACCACAATTGTTCGGCGCGGTTCACTCTCCCACACTAAAACATCAATCTCTTTTGCATAATTTCGGAGCAGCTCAAAATCAGCTGCCAACCAAAACTGATTGTACAGAACTCCCTCTTGGGAGGTAAGCCTATCTCATTCCAACTCCCAAAGTCAAATCTGATCCACAACAACTGGATTAATCACTGGATCATCTCTCATCTTTTCACAGTAGGCGTGGCTCTTCATAAAGGCAATGATTTGGGCAG
Organism: Artemia sp. Qi Xiang Cuo; assembly: GCF_049724085.1. Lineage (NCBI taxonomy): Eukaryota > Metazoa > Arthropoda > Branchiopoda > Anostraca > Artemiidae > Artemia > Artemia sp. Qi Xiang Cuo. Next base: position 4,891,941 of record NC_142802.1, on the reverse strand, counting down.
CAGTGATTCCGTGTTTGAGTGCCTCGCGAGCACTGTCTCTTGTAATCACAGATAACAATGTGCCAGGTAACCTACACATCGGTTCAGAAAATAGGGATATCAAAGCTATTTGCAGTTCAGAGTCTGTGTAAGCAGTAAGTTAATAATTACTATCCTGTAGCTCTGATTTTCCATTTCGAGTCGATGCGACGACACTCCAGGTATGACACTCAAAGCCAATCTGGTATATCACGTGTTTTTGTATCTACTTCTGGGTGTGAGATAATAAACCAACTTTCACCCCCTCCAATTAAAACAACACGCAAGTGCTTATTGGTTACCACCGGATACGACCGTTTTGGGCCAAATTTTCAGGTCAGATAGAGTTTGTGAAATCTCACCAAATAACTTTGAGGAGGAAACTTGCAGCCACTGCCTGACAACACCTTCGGGTACAGCAACATCTACAAATACTAGCCTCATAATCATCAGCTGAGCAATATCAGGAAGTTGTCTGAAGACAGCAAGACACATTGCAGGATAAGAATACAATCTTTCCAAGGTCAAAGTTTGACAGTTCTTCAAGTAGTCATATAGCGTTTTGCAGGCAAAAATATCGCGTCGTTGTTCCATATCTATTTCAAAAAAGCTTATTTAAGCATAGAATTTAACACCGATATTTGAAATAATATTTGGATTTCCTTTGGATGTGATCGTCTCTTACTAGTTTGCTAGCTACCAGTGCAACCCGGATAAAAAACTATAATTATTGTTCAGACACCATATTTTTGCAGTTTGCAGTTAAATAATAACTTTATTTATAATTTTCAGGAATTATTCTAGTTTCAGTTGACAGATCAGACTTTTGTTAAAACCACTAAAAATTGCTGCGTTTTACATAACTATGTCTACATGCTTTTTATAATGGTAAAAATCCTAATTTGACTTTAATTTTAAAATTTGCAGGTATTACTTTGTTTTGAATTAAAAAATCAAAATTGTTTCTCAGACACGATAAATATTTTTTTAGGGTGTCTTAATTGCTTTACTAGGTTTCGGCAATCTCCGATGAAAGCCATGATACCGATGAAACCTATATAGTCCCTATTTATGATTAATAATTAATATGGGCTTGAGATCGTTTTTTACTATAATCAAGCCAAATGACAGAAAGTTTCCTGTACAGGAGTTTCAGACATGGTGGTTCTAATGGTGTACTTTTTGTTTTGATCTGACTTTTTTTAGGAGTTATGGGTTTTTATATTTCTTAACAATGGACGTGATCGTATCTTACTAGGTTGCTAGCTACCGCTGCAGCCCAGATTCCAATGCCCCGCTAGCTGCGGAATAAAAAGGGGAAAAAAAGACGCCCTTGATGCAGAATATCCTGGCTGGAGAAAATTTTCTTGATTTTCAAGCTAATATATTATTCTATATATTTTTATTATTATTCTAATATATTTTCAAGCTAATTCTATGCTTATTTAAGCATAGAATTTCACACCGATATTTGAAATAATATTTGGGTTTCCTTTGGATGTGATCGTCTCTTACTAGTTTGCTAGCTACCAGTGCAACCCGGATAAAAAACTATAATTATTGTTCAGACACCATATTTTTGCAGTTTGCAGTTAAATAATAACTTTATTTATAATTTTCAGGAATTATTCTAGTTTCAGTTGACAGATCAGACTTTTGTTAAAACCACCAAAAATTGCTGCGTTTTACATAACTATGTCTACATGCTTTTTATAATGGTAAAAATCCTAATTTGACTTTAATTTTAAAATTTGCAGGTATTACTTTGTTTTGAATTAAAAAATCAAAATTGTTTCTCAGACACGATAAATATTTTTTTATGGTGTCTTAATTGCTTTACTAGGTTTCGGCAATCTCCGATGAAAGCCATGATACCGATGAAACCTATATAGTCCCTATTTATGATTAATAATTAATATGGGCTTGAGATCGTTTTTTACTATAATCAAGCCAAATGTCAGAAAGTTTTCTGTACAGGAGTTTCAGACATTGCGGTTCTAATGGTGTACTTTTTGTTTTGATCTGACTTTTTTTTAGGAGTTATGGGTTTTTACATTTCTTAGCATTGGACGTGATCGTTTCTTACTAGGTTGCTAGCTACCGCTGCAGCCCAGATTCCAATGCCCCGCTAGCTGCGGAATAAAAAGGGGAAAAAAAGACGCCCTTGATGCAGAATATCCTGGCTGGAGAAAATTTTCTTGATTTTCAAGCTAATATATTTCCCTTGTTGTTGAAGCCAAGGGACGGTAAGTTTCCTATATAGGGGTTTCAGACAAGGTGGTTATTGTCAGACAAGACAATATAGGAGTTCTGACTCTATTTTTAGGAGTTATGAGTTATCATTTTTCTTAGTATTGGACCTGATCGTCTCTTATTAGGTTGCTAGCTACCGTTACAACCCGGATTTCCTTTAAAATGAGCCATTAAACACCTCTGCGATATTCCAGTGCCCCGCTGTCTGAGGAATGGAAGAAAAAAAAAGATGCTGTATATGTAGAATATCGTGTCTGAAGCCACTTTTCTTTATTTTCAAGCCAGTATATTTCCTTTGTTGTTCAAGACAAGGGACTATAAGTCTCCTATATAGGGGTTTCGGATAAGGCTGTTCTAATAGTATACTTCGTTTTTTGACCTGATTCTAGTCCGGGTTGCAGCGGTACCTAGCAACCTAGTAAGAGACGATCACGTCCTATGTTAAGAAATATGAAAACCCTTAGTTCCTAAAAAAAGAAGTCAGATCAAAACAAAAAATACACGATTAAAACCGCCTTGTCCGAAACCCCTGTATAGGAAACTTTCTGTCCCTTGGCTTGAACAGCAAGGGAAATATATTGGCTTGAAAATCAAGAAAAGTGTCAGCTACAACAACATTCTGCCTAAACGGGATATTTTTTTTTTCTTTCTTGTTTTCCACAGATAGCTTGGCACAGGAACATCGTAGAGAGTTGTTCAATTGCTCATTTTAAAGGAAATTAATTGGGTTAAAAATCTTTTGTAACTAAAATAAATTATTTCTAAGAGAGAATAAGTTTTTCAATTAAAAACTGCATTTTGATGTCTTTTCATACTGCAGTCTTTTCAAAGATATTTGATTTTTTACATAAAGGATCGATACTGTAAATTGGAATGTTGTAAGCATCATCGTGATCATGGTTTTATTTATAGCCGAATTACAAACTAAAGGATATTGACCCCCGGTGGCCTTGAACGACCAACCTTTCGATTAACGGCCGATCGTGCTAGAGACTTGCACTATAACGCCATTAATTAATACATTAAAAGACGATCATTGGAATAACAAAACATTGCACGCATCAGACTTAGTTAGCTACTGAATTGTTTGAGGTTCGTCTCTTACTATTTCAAAGAAGAAAAAGCCGTAGGCTTTTTCCTGTTTGTAATCATATTACATAAAGAATCGATATGTTTAAAGTAAAGAATGAATAGAAAAACCCATAAGGAGAGTGAAAGTTAGTAATAACAGTAAAGAACGAACTCAAGCCCAGAGAAACTGAACCCTGTGGCTCATTTATATTATCTTCATTATCTTAGCTTACATTAAGGAACGAACTTTAGTTCATAGTAACTGAAGTTATATTAAAAGGCAATCATTAGGATATCATACATAAGGCATTATAGTATAGAAACGATCAACCTCTAGCCTATTTAAATTTTAAATTAAACGATTTTAATTCAACATAATAAAAGTTCTCTCCAACGGGGAATCATAACTAAAACAAAATTATTTTTAAAACAGAATAAATTTTTCCACTAAAAACTGCATTTTTGATGTCTTTTCATACTGCTGTCTTTTCAAAGATATTTGATTTTTTACATAAAGGATCGATACTGTAAATTGGAATGTTGTAAGCATCATCGTGATCATGGTTTTATTTATAGCCGAATTACAAACTAAAGGAAATTGACCCCCGGTGGCCTTGAACGACCAACCTTTCGATTAACGGCCGATCGTGCTAGAGACTTGCACTATAACGCCATTAATTAATACATTAAAAGACGATCATTGGAATAACAAAACATTGCGCGCATCAGACTTAGTTAGCTACTGAATTGTTTGAGGTGCATCTCTTACTATTTCAAAGAAGAAAAAGCCGTAGGCTTTTTCCTGTTTGTAATCATATTACATAAAGAATCGATATGTTTAAAGTAAAGAATGAATAGAAAAACCCATAAGGAGAGTGAAAGTTAGTAATAACAGTAAAGAACGAACTCAAGCCCAGAGAAACTGAACCCTGTGGCTCATTTATAATATCCTCATTATTTTAGCTTACATTAAGGAACGAACTTTAGTCCATAGTAACTGAAGTTATATTAAAAGGCAATCATTAGGATATCATACATAAGGCATTATAGTATAGAAACGATCAACCTCTAGCCTATTTAAATTTTAAATTAAACGATTTTAATTCAACATAATAAAAGTTCTCTCCAACGGGGAATCATAACTAAAACAAAATTATTTTTAAAACAGAATAAATTTTTCCACTTTTTGATGTCTTTTCATACTGCTGTCTTTTCAAAGATATCTGATTTTTGAAGCAACAAAACAGTTTATGGTAAAGTTATATTAAAACGTTATATACCTTAGATAGCTTGGCACTGGAACATTGTACAGAATTGTTCAATGGCTCATTTTAAAGGAAATTAAGGAGATTAAAAATCTTTTGTAATTAAAGCAAATTATTTTTAAAATACAATCATTTTTTTTAGGAAAAACTGCATATTTCATGTTAAAGATTGATCAATGACGTTATAATTGTATACCAGCAGTAAGATTTGAACCCACGCCTCCGAGAAAGCTGGTAGCTAACACCAGCGCCTTGGACCAATCGGCCCCGCTGCCTCTCATATACATTAAAAGATGATCATTGAAATAAAAAATTATTGCATCCGGGTTGCAGCGGTAGCTAGCAACCTAGTAAGAGACAATCCCGTCCAATGTTAAAAAATATAAAAACCCTTAGTTCCTAAAAAAAGGAGTCAGATCAAAACAAAAAATACACCATTAAAACCGCCTTGTCCGAAATCCCTGTATAGGAAACTTTCTGTCCCTTGGCTTGAACAGCAAGGGAAATATATTGGCTTGAAAATCAAGAAAAGTGGCAGCTACTACAACATTCTGCCTAAACGGGATATTTTTTTTCCTTTCTTGTTTTCCACAGATAGCTTGGGACTGGAACATCGTAGAGAGTTGTTCAATGGCTCATTTTAAAGGAAATTAATTGGGTTAAAAATCTTTTGTAACTAAAATAAATTATTTCTAAGAGACAATAAATTTTTCAATTAAAAATTTTAGGAGTAAAGACCTATTTCATTTTTTACTATGGGGCGTGATGGTGTCTTACTAGGGTGCTAGCTACCACTGCAACTAGGAAAATACCAACGATTATGACGTCATTCATCAATCTTGACCATGAAAATGCAGTTTTTTCGTCAAAAAAAATTTTATATTAAAAATAATTTTTTTATTACAATAGGTTTTTAACCCCATCAATTTCCTTTAAAATGAGCCATTAAACAGGTCTCTACGATATTCCAGTGCCTGAGTATCCAGTAGCTGAGGAAAAGAATAAGGAAAAAAAAGATACCTTATATGCAGAAAATCCTGGTTGCACCCACTTTTCTTGACTTTCAAGCCAGTATATATCCCTTGTGGCTCAAGCCAACAGATTATAAGTTTTCTAAATAGGGGTTTCGGACAAGGCGGCTCTAACAGTGTATTTCGTTTTTTGATCTGATTCTAGTTTTAGGAGTTGTGATTTATTTCATTTTTTAGTATGGGCGTGATCGTCTCTTACTGGATTGCTAGCTATCGCTTCAACCCGGATAATATGTATCAAAATAAGGGATCGAAGAAGGGTTCAGGTTTCTTTTGGGCTTTCAGGCTTGTGGGTTTTCCTACTTATAACAGTTTATTCTATGCCGCAATTATTATTAAGTAAACCGAACTTTAAGACATTTTGCTCATTTCTTCAAAAAATAAGTTGGATAAGAGAAAATTTTTATGTCAGTGCTTACCTCGGGGGTGGAGCATCGAGTCAATATCTCCCAAAGAACAAGAGAAACAGCATACATATCAATTCTTAAAAAAGAATCTCGGTTAAAGTTAATTGCACCTTCTAAAACTTCGGGTGCCATATAGCGCCTGGTACCAACCTAAAACAAACAACTTTAAACGTGCAACTCAGCATGGTGAAAATGAACTAGCTTAGTATAATTAGAAGAAAAGCAGTTGCAAACGTATAAAAATATTTTGAATGCATAAGCAAATGAAAAAAAAGAATGACAACGGGAAAAAATGAGATAGATCACAGCCAGTAAAAAAAAAGAAAGAAGAATATACATATTTCGGCCAACACCTGTGATGTCGTTCATATCTGGGTTGCAGCGGTAGCTAGCAACCTAGAAAACTTACCCCTATATAGGAAACTTACCGTCTCTTGGCTTGAACAAAAAGAAAAATATATTGGCTTAAAAATAAAAGTGGCTGAAACCACGATATTCTGCGTATACGGCATCTTTTTTCTCTCTCTCTTTCTCCTCAAATAGCTTGGCATTGTGAGTAATGATTGTGTGTTTCAGTTCTCGAAAACGACTCCATATTTTCTCGGGTAAATTGATATCTTGGGATGTTCTCGCATAAGAAAACGATCTAGATAGGTCAGAAGTCTGGGAAAATTCGTCAAGAGCGTTAATTTTGTTTTTTGAAAATGATGTCATGTAGTAAAAATTACAATGACGTTATGCATTTAATGCACTTCATGACATCATAATATGACACCATGTATTGCAAATGACGTCATGTAGTAAAAATACTTCATGACATCATATGATGTCATTCACATCTGGGTTGCAGCGGTAGCTAGCAACCTAGGAAACTTACCCTTATATAGAAAACTTACCGTCTCTTGGCTTGAACAAAAAGAAAAATATACTGGCTTGAAAATAAAAAAATGTGGCTGAAACCACGATGTTCTGCACATACGACATTTATTTTCTCTCTCTCTCTTTCTCCTAAGATAGCTTGGCACTGGAACATCGTAGAGAGCTGTCTGATGGCTCATTATAAATGAAGTTGATGTGGTTAAAAAATCTTTTGTGATTAAAAGATTATAAATTGGCATCCTGGTATATTCTGGTATAAAAAAAACAATTTAGATAGGTCAGAAGTTAGAGAATTCATTAAGAGCCTTAATTTTGGAAAAAAAAAACTATTTATGTGAGACAAATCATTTTTATATACATCTGCATTTAATGACGTTGTCACACTTGTCGCATTTAAGAGGAAAAATTGAAGATTTCAGGTATGGAGAAGTACATTAAATTGCATAGAAGAGCAAAAAACTGGTAATTGCAAAAATATTTGAATATATTTTAAATGGAATTACAACAATTTAAAAAGAACTGGTATAGGGATGGTGATTGGGTTTTGGATTTTGACTTAGATAAGGTCATCAATGCCTACCATACGTTTGAAAATCAAAATATGGACTAGATAAATTGTTGGGAAAAAAGAAGAGTTTGTCCCACCACCTGAACAATTAAAAGAAACAAAGGTTCGGCGATATAAAGATGTTAACATCAGCAAAAATAAAGCACAAAAAAACATAAACAATGGTTGCAAGAAATAAAAAAGTGTATAAATAAATATATAGTATGTATATACGAATGAAGTGAGAATTGGATTGTATTAGGTTTAATTTCGCAAGTTCTCAATTATTCAACTGCCGGTATTTTTCTGAGGGGGGAGAAGGGGGTATCAACTCTTATGGTAGGTTCATACACTGGAAAAATAGACTCATGGCTTTCAAGAACTGTCATTTGCACTGGAAAAAACATTGCTGTTGACCTTTCTTTTTTTTGTTTTTTTCTTCAAGCATAAAAAAGTCAAACGAGCCGTTTCTCATCCTATTTTTAGATAAATGCAAGCCATCTCATCTCATTCTCGTATAATCTACTATTACAGATACCGGTCAGCTTCAAATATCCTATCACATTTCATTGACTGTTTTTACAGGCCATGATGACTGTTTTACCAGTGTGTCTGAGCTTACCATTATTGCTAGGGATCTCCTCAATGAATAGACGAAATTCGGAGTGAATCAACCGATTAAAAATAAAACAGCGAAATTAAACATGAAAGTTAACATATTTGAGTTGTAAACAGCTCAAATACTGATGGTTATTTACACAAAGGCAAACTCGGGGGAAGAATTTTTTGAATTTGGATGCAAAACTAATTTCTGAGTTTGCGAAGGCGAGGGGGATTTGGGTGCATAACTAATTTCTGAGTTTTCGGAGGTTAGAGGATTTAGGTGCATAGGCAGTTTCTAAGTTTCTGGAGGGGAGATGAATTTGGGTGCATGATCAATTTCTGAGTTTTTGGAGTGGAGGGGGATTTTAGTGCATAACCAATTTCTAAGTTTCTGGAAGGGAGATGAATTTGGGTGCATGGTCAATTTCTGAGTTTTTAAAGAGGAGGGGAATTTTGGCGCATAACCAATCGCTAAGTTTCTGGAGGGGAGGTGAATTTGGGTGCAAGGTCAATTCCTGAGTTTTTGACAGGAGAGGGATTTTGGTGCATAACCAATTTCTTAAAGCGACTTTGACAATTCCTTCGGAACTTTTCTTACTAATTGACACTCACTTATTATAAGCATTATATCCGTGATATCAGAGTCAACGCATAAGCGTCGACTTAGTAAAGAGCGATGTGCTCCTGAAACAAAGAGCCGAAACAAGGTTGTATACGAGTCAAAATTAAAACAAACAAAAATTATTAGGAATCACTAAATGAATCACCTAAAACAAATCTGCATTAAAATAAACAATCCACACGAACTAATAAAGAACAGAAATTACAACATATAAAAGTGCAGCTACAATCAACCTACTCAAGGCCGTACCCAGAGGGCGGGGGGGGGGGGGGTTGAACCCCTTCCAAAATGTTTTTTGACTCGTAAAAACATAACAAAACAAATTTTATATGCGTTTTTTGAGTTTTTTTTTGTGTCAATCCTTCCCCAAAATTTGAGCTATTGAACCAAATTGTTTTTTTTTCTTTTTTTTCAATTTAGTGGTTACACAATCAAAGCTGTGTATGGTATCAGCAGCTAGTTTAAAATCCTTTGGAAGAATCAGACAGAGCAGGGGTGAATCCTCTCCACCCTCCAGTGTGGTGGCAGTCGTGGCCATAAAAATAAAACAACATTTGAAAATTTTTCAGAGACTGTTTGGCAAAAGCTCTAAACAATGTCAGATGCAGGAGGAGTGTTCGCCAGTGTCTCAGCTTCACAGGACTTAGTTCTGTAAAGGGTTTTTGATGCAAGCCTTTTTAATCAAAATTTAGAGTTTTTTTTTGTATCTGACAAACCGTAATCGGTTTGACAGAAAGATTAGCCAAATAATTCTTATAAAAAAAACATATCAACGTGAAATGGATGTGAGATGGATGGAATAATTTTAGGAAAGTAGTTTGTGAAGTCGCTGATGGTGTCCTAGGAAGTGAAGTTAGAGACGCAGCTAGGAATATTTTTGAAAATCCTTTATGTTGAATAGAGAGGGGAAGGGGCTTGTACAGGAATTGTTTGAATGATAGATCACCTAAAAATAAGAGGAATGTAAAGAAAGTATTAAAATATGAATTAAGGAGGTATCAAGTGGAGGCCATGGATAAAGTTGCTCAAGATCTAGAAGATGCAGCCAGAGGGCATAGTAGTAAAATATTGTACTGGTTTTAGTAACCACAATACCATGGGAAATATCTAATTAATCCGAAAGCACGGTGTCTGTTTTGCCATTATTTATTAACTTATTGCAAAATACTATTTTAATATTTAGTTTTTGTTCCAATTTTTAAGGTTTGAGCTAGTCTCACTAATAGCCCGTACCGATTTGAAAAAGTCTCAAAACTGCCCTTCTGCCTCAATGGATGAAGGAAAACAACTTTTGGTTGGTGCTGCAACAGGGACTCGTGAGGAAGACAAGCATCGTCTGGAACTTCTTGTCATACCGGTTCAAGCCCTGCCTCGGAGCCTCGGACTTCCGATTTCGAGGTCACGAATTTAGGTTAGACTTTGTTTTCCATCGATAAATTTATCAGCTCCTTTTGAATTTTTATCAAGTAATCTTGCCAAAAATTGCCAAATTTATTGCCAATAAAATTGGCAATAAAATTGGCAAGTAATCTTGCCAATAATTTGTAAAATAATCACCGATTTGTAGTATTAAACTCAATAGATATCGCGACTTTGACGCTTTTTTTTTTCTCTTGACAGATTTGTGTAAAATCTGTAAGGTTTTGGCCAGATAGGAAAAGGGCATCTAAAAGAGAGAAAAACCGTCTAGCGTTTAAAACGCGTTATTAACACTGGTTAAAAACAAAAACCAGCGTTTAATCGTTTCTAAAACAAAAACTGGCGTTTTAAAAACTGAAAAGCCACAAAAGTGCGTTTGTGATCACCAGTACTATTACTGAAGACTGTAGACAGAGCGCAGCTACTGCTTATTAGACGAATAATAAAAAATGCATTCAAGAATCAGGAACAAATACACATATTACTAGTTACGCGATGGGTTCCAGCGGCACTCTCACCCCCATCTCAATGGCATATTTTATTGGGTTTGGAGAGTAAAAAACAAAGGCGACAAGACTGGTATTTTATTGTGATATTTTTTAATACAAATACAATACAAATACAAATGCTCTTAAAGCGTTAATAATTTCTGTCTGATAAAAAAAAAACTTACCCGTTTTAAAAATATTTTTGCTTTAATTGCTCTTAGAGTATTAGTTGTTTTTCTAATGAACACGGCTTGTATTTCAAACAGTATATTTTGCTGTTATAGCATCACCAAGACCAAGTAAAAAATCTTGAAAGAGCCCCCCCCCCCCCTCCACCCTGTATTCTGGTAAGCTTTTGATCAATATTTGGGCTAAACTTTCATGATTTATTTCAAACTATAGTTTCATCGGACCATGAGCGTTAAATCAAACAATAATGAAAATATATTTATAAGCATAATAATACAAATTATAAATAAAACTACACAAAAATATAGATTATAATAAATTATAAAAATAATTCTTATGATTATAATAATAATTCATTTCACACCTTAAAACATTTTTAAGCCATTGAATAACAGAAAGAAGAACGAAGAGATAGAGCAGAAGAAAAGAGTAAAACAGCGAAATAATAGAGATTCCATACCTGTCCATGAGTATCGCCAATAGACTGACCAGGAGTGAAAATAAATGCCAATCCGAAGTCAGCAATACATGCCGTTAAATCTGATTTCAAAAGTACATTCTTTGACTTAAAATCCCTATAAAAAAAAAAATTATTCAAAACACATCTACTATAAAAACATAAGAATACGAAATATACATATAAGATAAGAAATACAAAATTATTAAACGAAAAAAGATACTAGTGTACAAGCTTTATGTAATCTATTTAATTATTTCAACGTTTGGGCTTCACCCCAGCTAATCCCATGAGATAAATTGTTTTTCATGTTTCCTTGTTTTGCTTTGAGAAGAAGGAAGATTTAAAAAAGAACTCTTCCTTTATTAAAACGATTTACCCTTGAATTGCCCCTATTCTATATAACAGTTGACGCTTCCTTCAAATGGAATGGAGGAAACACGAAGATGGTGGAAAAAATGGCGGACTAACAGTAATTCTTACTTATTCCAACTAATTTTTACTCTTGCTAAATTAAGTTGCCCTTATTAGAAATATTGCTTTTCAGTAATACTGGCAAGGGTTTTCAACAAAATAATAGCAAATATTTGTTTTTCTTTCCTCAATGTTGTTTTTCTAAAACCTACTGCATCATTGGCGCTTCACGGAAAACGAATTATATTACAAATACTATCTTTTGTACTTATTGCAACATTGAAAAAAAACAACATAAAAATTACAGTAAAATTAAATTTTGAGCTGATGAGCTTTCAGCAATTAATATCATTATAAGTCAAATATTCAGTCTAATTTTATTAGTTCTTTCCAAGACTATTCAAGACAAATATAGCTTGACTACAAAGAAGAGTTTGGATACTGTCTACAACCTACTACGTCATTGGTGCTTCACCGAAAACGAATTATATTACAAATATTTCTTTTCCAGATTTTGCAGCATTGAAAATAAAATTACAGTGAAATAAAATCTTGAACTGATGATCTTTCAACAATTAATAGCATTATATATCAAAGATTCAGTTTGATTTTATTTGTACTTTTCAAGAGTTTTCAGTGCCAATGACGCAGTAGGTTTTAGACTTTTACAGTGAGAGAAGGAGGCAAAACCCAAGCTCTTGTTTGTAGTTATTTTTATTCGATTCAAACTTGATTTGCATATTCAATTTAAGTTTCACTTGTTTTAAGATTTGTTTACTCATTTACATTACTACCTATTGTATGTTTGTTCACTATGATTGTTTATTTAATTTCTGTTTGTTTTGGGTTTCATTTATGCTTCAATAGCAATTTTTTTTCGTTTTAAGCTTGATTCGCATATAGAACTTAAGCTTTACTCGTTTTAAGATTTATTGATTCATTTATATTAGTACCTGTTGCATGTTTTATTGCTATGATTGTTTATATAATTTCTGTTCGTTTTGTGTTTCATTTATTCTTTAATCTCTTTATTTGTAATTCATTTATTTGTAATTTCTGGTCGTTTTGAGTTTGAGTTATTGTAGGTTTTTATTTCTTCTGTTCTGATGTTTAATATGGCCTTTTTTTTTCTTTAAAAAACTTATATATATGATTATTTTGTTCCTTGCGTAATTATATTATATTTATATTATATTTATATTATAATTATAATCACTTGTAAGTTGTCTAGGAGTATCGGTTCTTTTCCAATTATAAGGCTTAGCATCAAATTTCTAGCGGGACTTCGGACTCCGGAACTGAATTGTGACCTTGGTATTTTGAGTTAAGTCACATTATTCATGACTTAGAATACAACAAGGATATTTTCATATAGCCTCAGGAGTTTCATTCCGTCCTTCATCAAAAATAATTAATTTAATCTATAAAGTGAATTTTAAATCGTTTTTTTTAATTAATTTTTCAGTGTTTCTCTTACAGATACCCAACCCAAGACTTTAATTTGGAAGAGGGTTGGAAACCATCTCGAGGAGGTAGAACGCAGTTCTTTAGCCATTCAGTAGCCAAATTATCCATTTTATTCACATTTAGGTACGGGAGAGGGGTGGCTGAAACTTGGTTATAACCACCTTCAACCGAGAACATAGACAATATCCATTTTAAACAAATAAATTGACATTTTTGACTGTTCTTGTAAAAAAAAAGAAGAAATCAACCTACACTGTACAAATAAGCAAAGTAACCAGTTTTTCTGTAGTACCTAAGATACATTTTGTGGCACAAAATGCCTCTGGGAGGGGGTAGCTTGAGATCCTTAGCCTCCCAAGCGTTCATTGGGATTTGCCAAACTCAACAATTTAACCAACGACACAGTACAAGGGGGGGGGATCATGCCAAACACTAAGGGGGGAGGGTTTTTAAGACATAGTACCGATCATTTCATTTTTACTCCTGAGCCGGGTACACACTAGATCCTTACGGCCCTCCTTCATCTAACGTGAGTCATATTTTAAAAGAAGTAAGCTATTTTTCCACAGAGGGAACCAGAAAGACGATTAGCAAGGCCTATGCTACCTTTGAATTATCCTAATTTATCAGCAGTAACAAATTATATTATGTTTTGTTGAAGCCAATGATCCACGAAATTACAGGGTTCTAAACATCTGCTAAATCCTTACGGCCTTCCTTCATGTAACGTAATTTATAATAAGAGAGAACGAATAGGAATGTTTGCAACCTTTACCTCCGTGTCTAAACATCTTCTAAATCCTTACGGCCTTCCTTCATGTAATGTAAGAATGTTTGCAACCTTTACCTCCGTGTCTAGACATCTCCTAAATTCGTACGGCCTTCCTTCGTGTGATGTAATTTATAGTAAGAGAGAATGAATAGGAATGTTTGCAACCTTTACCTCCATATCTAAGCATCACCTAAATCTTTACGGCCTTCCTTCATGTAATGTAATTTACAATAAGAGAGAATGAATAGGAATGTGTGCAACCTTTACCTCCGTGTCTAAACATCTCCTAAATCCTTACAACCTTCCATCATGTTATGCAATTCTTATGTATCAAGAACTGAACTCCTTTTGTCTTAGTGGAATATCAAAGGGGAATTAGCTTGGCCTAAGCTACCCCTGAATTACCTCCTATTTGTTTGTGGGACAGACTTTAGGGTACCACAGACACCCATTACCCCTTTATTAAACGATCTTTTTATTAAAAAAAAAATAGCTAATATAATGAAAAATAGCTAATATCACCTTTATATTAATATCACCATTGATTTTTGAATCAACTTGGTCAAAGTGATGAAAGACTTGAGAGCCTAATTAGAGTAAAGCCAAGACAGATAGTCTATGTGAGAGGGAAAGCTGGCATAATTTTTTCAGTTGTATAAAAATGATTATTTTTACTTTTTGATGATAGTCTATCATCCTAGGACAGAACTAAGGCAGATAGTCATACAGTGAGCATAATTTGAATCAACTTGGTCAAAGTGATGAAATACTTGTGAGTCTAATTAGAGTAAAGCCAAGACAGATAGTCTCTGTGAGACGGAAAGCTGACATAACATTTTCAGAATTGCATAAAAATGATTATTTTCAATTCTTGATGATATTCTATCATCCTAGGGCAGAACCAAGGCAGATAGTCATACAGTAAAGATAATTTGAATCAGTATTGGTTAGAGTGATGAAAGACTTCAGAGCCTAACTAGAGTAAAGCCAAGAAAAATAGCCTCTGTGAGGGGCAAAGCTTTCATAACTTTTCTATATTTGTAAAAAAATCATCATTTTCACTTTTTGATGATAGTTTATCATCCAAGGGCAGAACTAAGGCAGATAGTCATACAGTAAGGGTAATTTGAATAAACTTGGTCAAGTGATGAAAGACTTGAGATCCAAATTAAAGCATAGCCAAGACAGATAGTCTCTGTGAGAGGGATAGCTGGTATAACTTTTTCAGAGATGTGTAAAAATGACTACTTTCACGTCTTGGTGATAGTCTATCATCCTAGGGAGATCGAATTACCGGAGAGAATCGCAGCATAGCCAATTATGCATTTTCTGTCGACAAGAAATCCAAATCATCGGTTTTAACAAAGATATTTTATCCAACACTTGTGTGTCTAGTAATATAAGGCCTTTGATCAAGAGTCACAAGTTATATCGGTGTTTGCTGAAAGCTGTGCCAAGGAATGGTAGGGCAAAAGGGGGAAGGGGAAACATATTACCCTTCATTGCTTCTTGGCAAAAATAATTTTTTCTTGCAAATACGTATGCAAAGGAAGGATCTCAGTTTCTTTTTATATCATGACCCTAATTTTGTTGTATTATTAATTTACAATTTATTATCCAATTGTTTCAGGCGGTTAGGTAAATATATACATATTCATATAATTTAGCTAGAAAGAAAGTGAACACATCACTAGATGCCTTTTTGTGCTCTTTCCAAATTCAATAGTTGCTTCTGGGGCAAATTACATTTTGATCCCTTAAAAGGGCTAAAAACAGCCCAAATCAGAAAAAGTTCAAAAATGTATTTCTAAAATACTGTCTAAAGAAAAAAATGTCATTTGTAGCTGATTCAGGAGCGGTAATTATTATTTTCATTAGTCTTAACAGTAAAATATTACTTTGAAAACAAATGTGCAGAAATTTTAAAAAAGTTCCTCAAACCACTCAGCAAACACACAGCAAAAAAAAAAAAAAAATAAATAAACCACTGGAATCACCATTTTTGAAAACCCTAAATAGGATACTTATAGCCCCCATCTTGAACAACATCGGATCAAGGGTTCTATGGGTAGCACTGATACGTCCTTTTCTTTTTTTCCTTTTTTTTTTTTATTGCTGACAGGGCAGTGAAACATCAAAGAGAGAAGTTTAAGACCTCGTTTAAAAGCTAATTTTTTATGCCTAATTAGTTTTTAACTAATTTTATAACTTTAAAACATAGTCTAAAACTAAAGACAAGGTAATAAGTTACCTTTTGGGGCCCCATTAAGGGCTCAAATTGAATTTGCCCCAGAAGCGATTATTGAATTTGGAAAGAGCATAAAAAAGGCATCAAGTTATTTGTTTACTTTCTTCCATGCTGAATTACATGACTACTACTACTACTAACAACTCACCGCAGCACCAAGCCGCCTTAGGCCAACATAGCTACGCACGCTCCTCCTCCACCCCAATCTATTCAAAGCCTCTCTTTTTACACCCTCCCACGAACTTACCATTTCCTTTAAATCTTTCCTTATGACAGCCTCCCAACCCAGACGAGAACGACCTGCTTTCTGTTTAGCCCTAGACGGTTGGCCGAAAAGAACAATCTTCGGCAATCTGACATCCTTCATTCGCCCAAAGTGGCCTAGCCACCACAACCTTTCTTTCATTATAGCCCTAGAGAGCGGTATTGAACCACACTTTTCGTACAGCCTATTGTTTGAAATACGGTCAGTCAGCCGGGTGCCCAGAATAATCCTTAAGCAATTTCTCTGGAAAACATCTAGCAAATCTTCATCTGCTTTTCTAAGCGCCCATGCTTCAGAAACATATTTGACTACTGTCATCACTGTAGCTTCTAATATTCTAATCTTGGTTTGCAGAGTTATCTTCCTATTCTTCCAAATCTTTTTTAACTGTGAAATGATAAACACACTGAAGCCTGAGTAATTCTACTTTTACCATCTTCCTGCTCCTACCATCTTTACCAACAATGCTAGCAAGAAAGGCGAAGCTGCCCAACTGGTAAACCTTTCCATTACCCAACGTCACCTTTTCATCTTCACTTATTCCTAGCCTTAGTGACTTAAGTCTTCTGAACATTAATTTTTAAACCTATTAATTACATGAATATATATATTTACGATTTTTTAGCTTGCATCCCCTTCTCCAAAAAAAAATTGCGTATGTAATTCCTCTCTCCAATGAAATGTTTCAAATCAACGTTTTTGTTCTGAAATTTGGCAAAAAAAGCGATGGGAAAAAAAAATCATAGGTTGTTCTACATTAAAACAAGTTGTGAATCGCTCCCAAATATCAGCACATATTTTCTTAATTCACTAAACAATTCTAAAACAAAATACCTGTGAGCCACAGCTGGTTTAACAGAGCCATCTTTGGCATGGATCTCCTCATGCAAATGCGCAAGACCTCCTGCCATACTTTCTGCTATTCGGCAAGCTTCTGGCCAGGTTACAGTGTGAGACTAAAAATAGATCGTTAATTAGAAATTTATAGATGTGCTTTTTTTGTCAATTAGTTCGTTCATAATGACTTACTTGACTTAAAATTCTTGCTCGGCAACGTCACCAGCGTAGAGGAAACCAGACGTCAGTGTCGTTAGTCGTCTCCAGAGTGGCCTGTTTTGGGCAAGGGTAGGAACTTCGTTGGGGTCGATGCACCACGCAGTGAGTCGATCGCAGGTGGTATCCACCCATCTCGCACGTGGTCTACCTCTGGGGCGTTGCCAGCCGTTTGCAGTTGGGTCAAAGTCGACTAAAAGTCGGTCAGGTGTTTGAGTGGGGTAGGCGAAGTAAATGTCCGTGCCAACACAGCGAGTGGGATTCAGGCTGTTCAGACAGGTGTGGTAATTTAAAGGGCCGGAAGATGTCTATGTTCTGTACCCTGTCGAGCCATCTAACGTGTTCGATTTTGCGGAGGTGTTTTGTCTGGATAGCATCTAGCTTCATCATCTGCGATTGAGTCAAAGGCGAAATCTCTGATGAGTACAACAAAACACTTGCTACCAAGGCAGAGTATATACGAGCTTTCGTGAGACGGCTGATCTGGGGTTTGTGGAATATTGTCCTCACAAGACGAACAAAAAGGTGTTTGCCTTTGCCACCCTTGCTGATATCTCTGCATCTATACTTTGAGCAGACAATTGAACCAAGGCAGGTGAACTGTTTGACTATCTCAACATTTTGGTCACATACTTCTATAGATGTAAGGGGGCTGTATGGTGTCTTGTCCATAGGCAATATTTTGGTTTTGGTCCAGTTTACATTTAAACCAAGTTTTTCTGCAGTTGATGCTAGCGTTTCCAGGGCAGATTTCATGTCACCAAGAATTTCTCATACCAATGCAACATCGTCGGCGAAATCAACATCCGACAGAATTCTTCCAGCAAATTCGATCCCATAAGGATACACCAGCAGTGTTTTGCTGAGAACATGGTCCATGACACAGTTGAAGAGTTTGGAAGCAACAGCGCAGCCTTGTCGAACACCATTTTTAATTTGAAAACGTTATGAGAGCTGGCCATTTACAATGCCAGCACTTTCGGTCTTATTGTAAAATTCTTTAAACAGATTGACAATCTTCTTAGGTACACAAGCGGATTGAAGGATCAGCCACAGCGATTGTTTGCCGACAGCGTCAAAAGCGGATCAAAAATCAACGAAGACAATATATGCCTTTCTTTTATATTCTAGAGTTTTCTCTATCAGCTGTCTAATTATATGGATTTGCTCAGTAGTAGACCGACCCGCTGCTAATAAACTAACTTTACTTAGAGTACGCTTAACCAAACAAAGAATTACTATACTGAGACTATATAAGATTTGCTTGCACTCCACTTGGATTTCTTTATTTAGACTTAAGTTCACCTAATTAAAGTTTAAAGTTAAGTTTTAAATCTTTATAAGTTATTCTTTATCAAATAGCTCCTCCGTTCCCAAAATATGTTTAGTCTTAAAAAAAAAAATTACCTCAATTTTTATCATAAATTTGAGGGGTTTGGACGTTTTTTATACATTGTTGTCCCCCCTGTTCCAAGAATATTTGGCGAGGTTTCGTCGACACCCGGTGCGCTGTTTTTGGCACTAGAGAATACAAGTTCTAAGTAAGTGTCCCTTCTGTGCGTGTGTGTTTTTGTTCTCTTTTTTTAATGATTCACTTTTTAATGTGTGTAAATAGCGTAAAAGATCATTGGTTTACAAAAAATGTTTGTTTCCTGAACCTTTGGTTTCTAATATTATCGCACTACATGTAATGTAAATTGTATAAAAGATATTAATGTATAGTAAATACTCATAGAACGAACTTCTTGTTTCTTTAAATACATTTTTTTTACATACTGTGGAATTGCCATGGTACGCATAGTAAAAACATTGTAAAACGCTGCTGATCTGTAGTAAAATGCTCCTTACTCGAACTAATTTTCAAAACTTTTTCCGAAATAAGTTTCTCAAAGAAGAGTAAAGAACCAAATTGAAAGGGACTAGAAATTTCGTGTTTACTTTTTTTTCAGTCCTCATGGAAGAGCATGCTCTGCGTTTTTTTATTTTTTTATGCCAACTTGTCCTTTCCATGTTAGATTCTAACGTGTAACGTTAGAACGTAGAAAGTTGTAACGTACTAACGTTGTAACGTTCTAACATGTAACGTAGAACGTTAGATTCTAAGCGTATTTCTCCCGCAAAAAATCACCCATCTCGGAAAGTCACCCTCTCTCCCCGTCGAAAATTTTCCCCGAAACACTCCCTTACAAGCAAAATTGAGCAGCCGACGGGATGTCGAAACTGCTACATTTTTGTTTTTCAATACATACATTTACTATAAAATTATCACAAACACAAAAATGAAAATATTTACGTTTGTAGTAAAGCCGTATCCAAGTGGGGGAGTCTGGATTTGATCCCCCCCGAAATATTTGTCTAACTCGTAAAAACGTAAAACAAAAATGCATAAAAAGCAAATTTTTCATTCGTAAAACAAGTTTTTCTGTGACCCCCCCCCCCCACACACACACACAAAAAGCCTGGATATGTCTATGTTTTGCAGTTATATTCTTAAATTAATGCATTGTCAGAAAAAAAATAAAAAAAAGTTTGTCAAAGTACTAAACGATCTGTGCTAACCTTAAGGTAGTCACAAAGTGATCCAAGCTCATGGAACTCCGTGATAAGGAGATACTCTGCTTGAATGTTGTCTCCTCGCTTTTCAGCTCCTAAAAATGTCAGGATATTCTCGTGCTCCATCAGTGGCAGTTTATACACTTCTCTTTCTGCAAACCATGACTGTTTATCCTAGTCAGAAAAAGCAGAATGAAAAAGCTAGGTAAAAACAAACTAAGAAAACTTTGACACCCTTACAAAGTACATTAAGATGTACTTACTGTACTTTTAAGATGTTCATACATCTTAATGCATATTAATGCAATTAAGATGTTCATACCCACCATTCAGATTTTGCTCCTTGAAAATTCTTCTAAGGGAAAGAGTATATAGCTTTGTGCTCTAGATCTATCACAAGCTTTTGACAGTGAATATCATAGTCAGCTTTTTTCTACTCTTCATGTTTGTGATGTCAATCTATCGGTTATTTTACTTCTCCGGTACTGGTGCTATAATTCTTTTCTTTGGCTGAAATCTTTACCAGCTTCTATTATTAAATTGAAAAGAAGTTTAAGGCAAGGTGGAGTTTTATCTCCGACCCTTTTTAATTTATGTATTTCAGGAGTTCTGGCAAAGATATCGGCTACCTATCTCTCCGGTTTTTCTGATGTTTCATACTTGGCTTACGCTGATGATCTGCTTCTTATAAGCCGTACTAAAACTGGTTTATCTAACATGGTTTCTTGTGTTGCCACTTCTTTTTCAGACAAAGGCCTTTCTCTTAATGTAGATAAATGTAAATTTCTTTCTTTTAATAACATTTCTAGTACTTCCCTTCGCTGTAGTGGCTTTATTATCCCTCTCGTAGATTCTCTTCGATGACTCGGTATTTCTATTACTAATAGTCTTCCGAGCTTGCGCCAGCGCACAGTCTCAGATATTAATATGAAAATTAAATTAGGATGTGCTAAGATTATTGCCAATAGAGGTAAATATAATAAATTCGCGTTGACCAAGCTCTACTCAACTTTTTGTGACCATTCAATCCTTTTTGCTTTTGGAATTTTTCCCCTTATTAAGAAAACTGTGTTAAAAAGAATCCGGATTCACTACTATAGCTTTTGTAAACTTTTGTTGTATCTTCCACCTTGGACCAAAAACAGGGTAATTATTAATAAATTTCTTATTCCTAATATTACTGAAAAACTGGAAGCATTACACAGAAAACTTTCAAATACTGCTTGCATCCGCTTTTCTCCGCATCATCACCTTGTCAGGTTTATTCAGTCGTAAGTTATTTTTCTTTTATTTGCTTAGTTATTTTTCTCTGTTTGGTCATTCTACATTTTAGAATTGTAAAGAGTGAGTAAAAATCAAATAATGATAATAATAATGACAGCTTATTAGACTCTGCAAGTTGTCAGTTTTTTTCTCTTTTCCTCTTTTCTCCCTCCTTTCACGTTATTTCTTTTTTGTTTTAGTTTCTTTTAAATTATTATGTGTTACACTGTAATTGGTAATCTTTGATTTATATTTTGATTTGTGTCGCATTTTATGTGTTTTTCCTCGTGATACTCCACGTATTGTACCTCTGTACAGTGTGGGTTAAAAATAAATAATAATAATAATAATAAATATATATATATATATATATATATATATATATATATATATATATATATATATATATATATATATATATATATATATATATATATATATATATATATATATATATATATATATATATGGGTTAAAAATAAATAATAATAATAATAATTTTCAGTGGGGCTCTTTGCTGGAGTATCTTGAGAGGCTAATAATTCAAAGATATTAATAATAACTAATTATAATAATAATTAATAGATATTAATCAAGATAATAATAATTAATTATATAAAAATAAATTCCATTAATAATAATTAATCAATTAAAAGCAGTGTCTTAATGTACTTTTAAGATGTTCATACATCTTAATGCATATTAATGTAATTAACCCTTTCAGTCACGAATTTTAGCCTGGAAGGTCAAAATTATGAGAGTAGCGAAAGTCAACCATGTGATGGATAAGTACTTACCAGGAATTTTTTCAGATTTTTTTCTGAACGTCTTCTTTCTTTTCCACCATGTACTTGAGCAAGGACAGTGTGACCAAATTTATTCAAATACAGTATAAAACCAATGAAAAACTGAGACTTCAAATATAGTACAAAAAACGAGAAACTGAATTGACACTGATCCTTTTACGTTTCTTTAGGTTTGTGAAACTGTGCGAAACAGTTTCGCGATTCTTCCAGGCAAAGTGGGACGTTGCACTTGGTACACATGAACCTAGTCTTCATGATACAGGGGCATTTTTACACCTGTTTTGGGCGGCAAATTTTTCTGGCCAATGAGCAAAGGAATCTTTCTTCACGGCGGAGCAGGGCCTACGAAATTTGAGTTTTCGTTTCCTACGATTTTCGGCAACCGAGTCTTCTTCATCACTCTCCTCCTCTTCGCTTGAAGGAAGAGATCTGGGTCGGCCTCTTCTTCTAGGAGTGTCTTCAGACATAATGAGAGTCTCTGCTATGTCGAGTCGGAAGGTGAACGAATCGACAATGTTCTTTTGTCTCATATTCTGTGCCTTGCAAATCTCGACATATTCAAGCCAACTGTTGACTACAGCAAGATCGATCAAATGGAATACGAGTCTCAAAGTCCATTTTTTGATCGAATGAGGGTCCTATAGTAGGATACCATCTGGTCAAGCTTATCAACCCCACCCATACTCAGGTTATAAGCCGCAATAGCTTCCGGCTGCGTCACTTGTACCTCTGTCTTCGTTTTCTTACACCACTTCATCACGTTTTTTACGTTGCCGCTTCCAATCATGTTAGAAGCGACTATCACCGAGCTACAGTCCATCCACTTGATCAGACATACTTCTCCACTCACGAGCTCGTGGAACGCCCCCCTTCCTTTCTTTTTCAGAGACGTATCAGATTCCAACTTTGCGCCCAGAACTCTATTCGCTCTGATCGTGCCGGTGCCATACATACTTTTCCGTTCAAGCTCTTCAAGGAGCGGACTACTCGTAAAAAAGTTGTCAAAGAATATTTTCGTATGCGGGCGAAGCTGGACGCGACCAGCAAGAGCTAGTACCATTCCAGGTCCCAGTCCGAACTGCTTCTGCTCTTCCGTCAGGATAGTTTTCTTACCCTGGTAAACATCAAAAGTGAGTATGATGCCGTTACTGTTACAAAGCATAAAGATTTTTATGCCCCACGGTGTTGGCTTCCCCCTGATATACTGTTTTATGTCCAATGCACCGGTGTACGGCACCATTTGCTCGTCGACTGATACATACTCAGAAGGTACGATGCTTTCTGTCTTTTTCAGGACCCGGTCTATAACCGGACGAACCTTCCATACGCGATCGGTGTTCTCCGGGTCTTTAGAGAGGATATCTACCAGATGAAACAAATTTCGGAGACGCGAAAACCTATTGAAGTTCATGGCGTCTGCTATTAGAGGTATCCGAGTCCGACTACCCCAGTACATGCGATACCTTGGGAATTTAAAAGCACTCATCGCTATATGAATACCTATGAACCTTCTTATTTCAGAGGCTGTTGTACCCAAACTTGAGCCGGTTTTCTGTACAGAATAAAGATTGGTCATCTCGGCGGCTAACTCATAAAATTCACTATCAAAATATTCTTTGAAGTAGTCTATAGGCTCCTCGGGACCAAGTGGCGGCGGCGCCGGGTCGGCATTGTTGATAACTTTCGAGAAGATCGCATTCTTCCATACGAGTCTGCGTTTTCGATTTTTCGGAGGCAGGGGGAGGAGCGGCTCATCATCCTCAACTTCCGATAATGAATCTTCATCCGTATCGTGTGGCTGCGATAGATTTACTGACGCCCAATCTTCACCTTCGTCATCTGAGTTTGGTAGGTCCGATAACTCTGAAAGGTCTGAGTCGATCGCGTCCAAGACATTCAGTATGTCAGCGTGACGAACTCGACGTGGTCGATCATTGGATGGACCTGGAAAAGAAGATAGTGAGTCGCTTTTCCAGAATATCGACTTGACACGAAAAAGTTATCACGGATTTTTTCAAATAATAATACCAAAAGTATGTTACTCTGACTGTACCATATATGCTGCTATTGAACTAGAAAAGTTAGTATCAAGTCACACTGTCCTTACCCAAGAACACGCTACTTCGAAAAAATCTGCGGCATCTATCCAACGCACTAGCGAGGTAAACTTTTTTATAGATGGGGTAACTAACTGAAAAGGACAAATGAACCCCTTTTTTCGCGTATTTTCATGGTAAATCTGGTAAAAAAAATGCATGAAAACATACCTGGTAGATCCATTCTTTCGAGTACGGATGTGCAACAACTTCAAAATACTGCTAAAAATCAGAATTTAGCATCATCGGTTTGAAACTTCGCCAGTGTCTTTTCGCATTACTTATTATTATGGAGCGCATACTCGAGGATCGCTGCCACCTACAGGGTCCAAGAAGACCAAGCGAAGCTGTGATGTTCTCATGTGAGAACATGGTGACTGAAAGGGTTAAGATGTTCATACCCACCATTCAGATTTTCAGTGGAGCTCTTTGCTGAAATATCTTGAGAGGCTAATAATTCAAAGATATTAATAATAATTAATTATAAAAATAATTAATAGATATTAATCAAGATATAATAATTAATTATATAAAAATAAACTCCATTAATAATAATTGATCAATTAAAAGCAGTGTCTTAATGTACTTTTAAGATGTTCATACATCTTAATGCATATTAATTCAATTAAGATGTTCATACCCACCATTCAGATTTTCAGTGGAGCTCTTTGCTGAAGTATCTTGAGAGGCTAATAATTCAAAGATATTAATAATAATTAATTATAATAATAATTAATAGATATTAATTAAGATAACAATAATTAATTATATAAAATAAACTCCATTAATAATAATTAATCAATTAAAAGCAGTGTCTTAATGTACTTTTAAGATGTTCATACATCTTAATGCATATTAACGTAATTAAGATGTTCATACCCACCATTCAGATTTTCAGTGGAGCTCTTTGCTGAAATATCTTGAGAGGCTAATAAATCAAAGATATTAATAATAATTAATTACAAAAATAATTAATAGATATTAATCAAATATAATAATTAATTATATAAAAATAGACTCTATTAATAATAATTAATCAATTAAAAGCAGTGTCTTAATGTACTTTTAAGATGTCCATACATCTTAATGCATATTAAAGCAATTAAGATGTTCATACCCACCATTCAGATTTTCAGTGGAGCTCTTTGCTGAAGTATCTTGAGAGGCTAATAATTCAAAAATATTAATAATAATTAATTATAATAATAATTAATAGATATTAATTAAGATAACAATAATTAATTATATAAAATAAACTCCATTAATAATAATTAATTAATTAAAAGCAGTGTCTTAATGTACTTTTAAGATGTTCATACATCTTAATGCATATTAATGTAATTAAGATGTTCATACCCACCATTCAGATTTTCAGTGGAGCTCTGCTGAAATATCTTGAGAGGCTAATAATTCAAAGATATTAATAATAATTAATAATAAAAATAATTAATAGATATTAATCAAGATATAATAGTTAATTATATAATAATAAACTCCATTAATAATAATTAATTAATTAAAAGCAGTGTCTTCATGTACTTTTAAGATGTTCATACATCTTAATGCATATTAATGCAATTAAGATGTTCATACATCTTAATGAATATTAATGTAATTAAGATGTTCATATCCACCATTCAGATATTCAGTGGAGCTCTTTGCTGAAGTATCTTGAGAGACTAATAATTCAAAGATATTAATAATAACTAATTATAATAATAATTAATAGATATTAATTAAGATAATAATAATTAATTATATAAAAATAAATTCCATTAATAATAATTAATCAATTAAAAGCAGCGTCTTAATGTACTTTTAAGATGTTCATACCCACCATTCAGATTTTCAGTGGAGCTCTTTGCTGAAATATCTTGAGAGGCTAATAATTCAAAGATATTAATCAAAATAATAATAATTAATTATATAATAATAAACTCCATTAATAATAATTTATAAAATCATCCCGAGCCAAAAATAGGGGAGAAATTTGTTTAAATAAAGCTTTTTATTTATTATTCCATTTAAGAATCTTACAACTAAAAGATGATTTCAAATGTTAATAACAACCTGCCCAAAATAAAGAACATATCTCATACTTTCCTTAAAGATTGGGTTACGGTATGAGAAAGGAAAAAGGAAAGGAAACCCGAGTTAGCGTATGAGGAAGAAAAATATGAAAAGGACAACATCGTGAAGAACAAAGAAAAACGAGGTAAACTTTAAGCCAGTGAAACAAAATGGAGAGAGAAAAAGTAAATATTTTAGCAAGTATCTCTTCCAAGCCGACTTCACAACTAAGAAAAAAAATACAAAAGAACAGACTTCAAAACACTTAATAACACATTCCAATAAATAATTCAAATCAATACAAGTAAACCAAAAAAACTTAAAAGTTCAAATAAAATACAGAATGTATAAAACTATAGAAAGACAAAATCATAATAAAATAGCTATATATCTCACAAAATAAGAAATATATAAAATAAAAGAACATATGATTCTCAAATATGACTGTTTTTTAGATTGTACCCCCCCCCCTGATGGGGCCAGATATAGCCGAAGACTGTATACGAAAGTGTGTCAATTTTTTTTCAACTAGATTTATTTGGCATTATGAACCAACTGTTTATGAAAAGTAGGCACAAAACACAACAGTAAATCCACAAAACCTACATACTTTTATAGCTTAGGGCTATATAGGGCTTAGGGCTTAGGGCTATATATGATCCGATTACGAGAGAGGAGGCTGGGACAATGTTATGACGGTAACCTGACGATTATTATATTTGAAAAGATCACTGAATGAAAGATCTAGTGTTATATTTTATTTTTTATTATATAATTTATACCCTATTCTACTGCTACTAAAGTGATTCTTCTACTGCTAGTTTGAGCTCTTGCAGCTTTTCTCCAATTGTGGGTGCGTGTGTCCAAATTGCATTTCACCGAATGTTCAAGGGATCTTACATACACTACCGCCAGGATTGGGACTGGTTTAATCCTTTCCGGAATAAAAAAAAATAGAAACAAATTTATTCCCATAGTTGACTTTGCTACAATGCACAGTGTATTTATTTCAAAGCCTATAAAAAAAGGCTGGGAGCCAACCATAGGCTTAGGGGTGGAGGTCACAAAGAAAGACAACCGCATTTGTAGGCCATTATATTCAGTTTTTCTGAGAGTAAATCTTCCAACTACTCAATGATAAAAATCCCAACTTACTTTATTTACAGTCAAACGAGTTGAAAACGGCAAAACGGGGCAGTCGGGTTTATTACCAGATTAATGAGCAAGCTATGACAAGAAATTTTCTTGAAAAAAAAAAAAAACTTTTCAGAAATGTTTTCACCAAATTCTCTAAGCAATAGAAGCAAATTCGCCAAACTTTACATACTTTATAGAGCTATCTATATACAAGGAATACGATTCAAACCTAATTAGTTTCTATTTTGGGGTTTAACTGACCAAATTCTAGTTCAGCACCATTGCACAAATTTATCTTTACCCCAAAGTCAACGGGAAGATAATCTTTCAGAACCCCCAAACACAGGTTAGAGAAATCAAACTGTCCGTCAAAAAGCGGATAATTGCTTGAAAATAGCGTAAACTAGGATCATCTGAAGTTTAGCCCTATACAAAATTATTGTCATGTTCTCTCTTACCCACAAAACAATGAGCTGATTCGAAGATATGAAAAATCAAGGAGGTTGAATTAAACAGATAAGTAGGAGAGCCCTTTAGGGATTTAGGTAAAAAAAAAAGCATACAGCATTGGATTTTACAGTCCCTACCGGCGATGCTAATGTCTGTTTCTTGGCCCTTCAGCCAGGAAGTGCAATGGGGGTTGGGGGGCCAACCACCCTGTACTTTCGCACACCCTTCCTGTTTACCTTCCCAAATTTTTCGAGGTACCCATTTGAAGCTGGGTCGACTCTGTCTGAGCTTACAGAGTTGAACAGCTTCTACGATTGTAAATCATGTATAAATATTATTTTTTGCAACCGAAGACACTTTTTATTTGTAAAACTATAAAATATTTCTTAATTTTCACAAAAACTAATTCTCTCCTAATTGTCTGTGTTAAGTGGAATTTTACTCCGAAATATTTCATCTGACGCTCGCAAAATGCGGCGAGTAATCTGTTAGTGACACTGATATTATCTCGAGATAAATATAAGGATTTATCAAGAAATCTCATAACAAGTTAGCAGTTCCCCCGTCCCCTTTTTGCATGAGCAGGTATGTTACTTACTGTTCAGATACTCTTTGGTGTAGCAGCTTCAAGAACTGAGCAATGGTTTTGATAATTTCGATAATTTCATTTACTAATAATTTCAGCCCCACTTCCTGCACGATACAGACTTAATTCGGCGGATTGCCCCAAAACTTTATAAATTTATCGGTTCTCTAAACACAATTTGGAGATACATCACAATGTAACATTAATTTTTCAGGTTGTCCCAAAACTTTAAAATTTTATCAGTTATCTAAACAAAATTTAGGGATACAACATAATGCAACATTAACTTTGCTGGTTGTCCCAAAACTTCGTAATTTTATGGGTTCTCTAAACACAACTTAAAGATACAACACAATAATTACTCGGTTGTCTCAAAACTTTACAATTTTGCCAGTTCCCCAAACTACTACTACTACTAACAACTCACCACACCGCCAAGCCGTCTGAGGCCAACACAGCTACGCACGCTCCTCCTCCATCCCAATCTATTCAAAGCCTCCCTCTTTATACCCTCCCAGGAAGTTCCGTTTCCTTTAAATCTTTCTTTTTTGACATCCTTCCACCCTAGATAAGGAAGACCTGTTTTCCTTTTAGCCCTAGACGGTTGGCCTAAAAGGACAATCCTCAGCAATCCGCCAGCCTTCATCGACACAACGTGCCTTAGCCATCTCAGTTATTCTCTCCTTATTGCCCTTGTAAGTAGTGCTCAATTACACTTTTTGTACATCCTTCAGTTTGAAATACGATCGGTCAGCCGGGTACCCAGAACAATCCTTGGGCAATTTCTCTGGAAAACATCTTAGTCCAGTAAATCTACGAAACTCTTGGACAAAAATTGCAATATATAAGATTTTTACACTGTCTTGTAGAGAAAAAAATTCTGTACAATATATCAAAAGTCCCCAAAAACCCCTTTGGTGGAACAGGGTAAAAAAAAAGGGAAAAGGGGTAAAATTGGAAAAATTCAGGGCCATATTTATTGCGTGCTCAAATTTCACGTCTGCTCTTTTTCTGCGCGGAGAAATCGAAAAAAGAAGGTTATGTTGTTTTATTGCTGGACTTGGTTCGATTTCCCCCTTTAGCGGGGGAGGTGGAGGGGGAAAACAGTATCCTCGAGAGTTGTATGATATGGCTGGTCAAAATGTCGCCCCCAAGGTTTTTTCACTCAGTGATTTAAAAAAACATGGAATTAGATTCGTATCTTTCTTTTCTGCAGTGTTTTCACCGTAGGAGAAACAATGCATCGGGCCTTCGGAGTACGTGGGCAGGTTTACTTTGACTGTACAATAGAAATATAAGACAAAATTCAATGAAAAAAATGAAACAAGTCTGGTAGCTTCGTTAATCACAGCAAAAGATAATTTCGGTTTTTATTGAACCAGGAAGGATAAGATTAAGATTTGTACTAAAAATAGTCTTCTACATCGTTATCAAGAAAAATTTCTTTATTGGAACAAGCCTTCCCTTGGCAGTCTTTGCAAGGAAGTGTCCATGGCAATTCATTTTTTTTGGCAACTACAGCGTGAACTGTCACAGTTGGAACGCGTGCAGCTGCAACGAATCAAATTTAGGAGATGAGGCAGAGTAGGTTCGACGTCTGTCATGATTGGACTGAGGCGTCTGTCAAGTAATCGCCAACACCAGTCTTTCGGGTCGAGTTCTGACGCTGTATTACACCATTCCATTACCTGAGAGAAGACTCTATAAGAATGAAATTTCACAGACGGTGGAGTTGGTGGAAGTCTCTCTGGGTTCACAAAAGTTGATGTCTTTCAGCTGTTCAGTTTTTCGATAAAAACCCTGTACCTAGCTTTGCTGAGACCCTCCCCTTTCTTAGCCCTGTAGAAACACAGCAAAATATTTTCACCGGCTTGCTGGATTTCTTCGTTCGTAGAGCGCAGATTAAGGAATACTTCACAGTTATTCCTAAATTCTTCATGGCTTTTCAGGAATGGCAGGACAGCCTGCTCTCCTATTCCAAACAAACAGGACGTCGTGTCGCAACCAAGAAAAGCGTGGCCAACAAGAATAGAGTGACCAACCTGTCCCAGCAAACGTTTGATAAAGTTGATGTGCCAGTATTTAGTTGACATCGCTCTTTACTTGGTACTGGTTTGTAATTATAAACCCCTGGCTTCCGGAGGCAGGTGATGGAGGAGAAGGATCAATAAATCAGTGTCGTTCCCGACTACTGCGGTTACCCTTTCCTTGGCCGCATTAACACCTGTAAATGCAATCAGAACGCCCGCATCTCTCTCTGCATGAAGGACAGTGAGGTCGGCTTGGACAACCTTCTTACCAATAGCTCGAATAATGTTCTGCTTATTGTTGGGATTCCGTAAGAAGTCCTCCTTCTTCCTTTGCAACTTCATACTCAGTGTGAAATCGACGGTCGGACACGGGATACCTTTCGTTCGTCTAACCTAGGTGACATCTTTGGTAGACGGACCTGCAGCGTAATCATCAAAGACGATGGCAGTGTTTGAATACTTCTGTGTCGAGAATGAAACGTAACTTGCAAATCTGTTCGAAAGAGTTTCCTGTTTTCCATGGAATATGCTGGAGCAGCCATCCACCATCGATCACGTATTTTTCCGACTCTTTTGATAGGACGTTCACAGGTTCTGCCTTTGCTAATTTCTAAATAGCTTTCGCTGGCTCCGTTTTATTTGGTTGTGGCGGGTGGCTTGAGGATTTAAAAAGGGTAGTTGAATAGTTGGAGAATTTAAGTCTGAATGATTTTTCTATATATCACTTAGGTTTACTTGTTACTACCATAACACACACAAATTGAAGATATGTTGCAATATTCAAGTCTTCATTATCAGGTTTAACTAATCTGCCTTGATAGTCTAGAATAATCACTTTGCTTTTGCGATTGAAGATGTAGCGATTGACATCGGCGTCGTCCACTCACTTAATAATTTGTTTTCCAATCGCCTTTGCTGCATCCGTGTTGACATCGCCTGCTGCTGTCATACCATTCGATACATTGCGCGATTGAGTGCAGTTGTCGTACGGACAGGACTGCAAAAATGAGCTACTAAAGCCTTTACGTCCTTTCTATCCGAGCTGGTCTTGCGGAAACGTGCTGGTCACATGGCACGTATTCAACACCGGTGAGACTGCATAAGCTCATTAATTTCAGCTCGCACTGGCATTGACATTGTCCAGATCAACCTTTGCGTCTCACTCATTCCATTTCCCTCGTGAGTCCCATGCTTGTTTTCAGTAACCTCATCGGTACTTGATGAATTACTAAGTCGGGAGAGAGCCCAGCCCCAAATCTATTGCTTCTTCAAATGACAAACATCCCATCCGTGATGTCTTTATACAGCCTCTGGTTACTTTTTTTCAGCTATTCCATTTACTGAAGAAATATTCTCACCGATTTCGTATACAGGTTGTGGCCTGCAGCTGTAAAGTAAGGGAACATCTCAGAGAGTGCTTGAAGATACTGCACCCAGTTTCCAATCCGTTCTGCCCTGAAGGCCTTCTTAAGCACTCCAAACATTTCTGGATACTGAAGCCGTATTTTGCAGTCCTGTTGTTCTCCAGCGTGTCTTGAAACTCCATCATTCGTGTTTGGATTCAACACACTACCTCTGCATTGGATGCGTCTTCAGGGGTTATTTCCTCATTTAGTAGAGCCATACATATTGCCGAAGCTTCTGCAAAGTCTTGATCCCTCGCACGTGTCGAAATCATTCGATTTGCAAATGAGAATGATCTCCCATGCTGTATCTACAAGCTCGTGCCCTCTCATGGCTCTTGAAACAGCCTTACCGCTAAGGATATGCTTAATGATGTTACCGGCATATAGGCATTCGAGCACTTCTTTTATTCCTGTTTCCGTCATCAAGTGCCCAATCGCTCCAAAAAAGTTCATACGAAAACGGAGACCACCGATCATTGTAACTGCTGCCTTGAGAGGACTATCAGCAGGCTCAGAATTGATGATGTTCACCGCTTTCATGTGCAAAGGCTGGTTAAGAGTAACAACTTGTACCGATCCGTGCTTGCGTGCTTTATCGGAGATAAAACGTAAGGTTGTGTATACACAAGAAAGTTCGGAGGATTTATAGTTGCTCGTAGGCAGAAAAACAATCGACGAAGCGCCTTTGTGTGACCCATGGTGAATTGCTTGCATAAGTCCACTCCATCTGACCCATTTTGTGTCATGTATCCAGCTTGCATGCCATAGTAGGTCAATGCCATCGATCTTGTCGTCGAAGGTGATGGTCGGGATGGGTTTGTACACAAGACTGTTCTCCTGTTGGCTTCTGTTGTCGAAGTAGAAAGGCTCTTGTCCAACCTGCTGGAGTACTTCAAGGTTTACAACTGCTCTTTGAATTATGATTGGAAATTCGGGTAGCCTTGGTGTGGCAGCAGCTAGAATGCCCATCCCATGGAAAGTACCTTTTCCGTCGATAGTGCAAATGTCCTGGTCGACATTGTAGCCAATGAACTGGATGAAGGTTTTAGAAGTCATCCCTGGAAATTCTGTACCATGAGTTACTGCGGCAGAACGCTCTAATCGAAGCACTTCAGAGTAAGAAATAGAAAAACCTAGCCTATTCATCTGGTAGATGAGAAAACGTGAACCAGATTGTTTGTGTAGCTGGACTCCAAGGTATACTTGTAAAGGATCGAGCAAAGATCGGGGACGGCAAGCCTGAATTATTGCTTGGCCGATTGAACATACCAGTAGGTGGTGAATCTCCAGCAAACAGGAAAAGAGAAGCAACAGGGAATAGGATATTAAACTAACGTCCAAACGGTGTTAGAGGATTTTAAAACCGAGTAGATAGACCTTTGTTTCCTCTTCAAATTCTGTAGAGCCGTCTGACTATCTTTTCCCTTTAGAAGATATCTTGATTTCCCCCTCTTTTTCCCTTGTAACTGGAAAACGGGGAAAGGCTAATGACAGAGCAATCAAAGTAGAATATTTATTCTTCTCGCACTAGGAAACCCCAGAAAACTAGTCTTGCAGACTGCTGTATAGGACCTTTATTTCCCCCCTGTAAGTGGGGAAACGGGGAACGACTTATTACACAGCAATAAAAAACTCATATTCGATCTTCTTGGACCTAAGAGCATCAGGAATGCCATTCTCAACATCAAAACTACCAGGCATATATTATCGAGTTTTCCCCTGGAGTTTTCCCTTTCCCCCTGTTTTCACCCTGTTCTGCCAAGGGGATTCTTGGGGACTTTTGGTATGTTGAACAAAATTTTTTTCTCTACAAAATGGTGTAAAAATCATTTATACTGCAATTTTGTCTCAGATCGTCGATTTTTTCCGTAGATTTACCTGACTATCTAGTAAATCTTCATCCGCTTTTCGATGCTTCAGAGCCATATTTGACCACTGTCATCACCGTACCTTCCAATATTCTAATCTTGGTTTGCAGACTTATCTTCCTATTCTTCCAAACTTTTTTTTAACTGTGAAAAAACACCTTGGCCATTGGCTATTCCACTTTTAACATCTTCACTACTCCCACCGTCTTTACCAATAATACTACTAAGGTAAGTGAATCTGCCCACCTGATCAATCTCTTCGTTACCCAACGTCACCTTTTCATCTTCACTTATTCCTAGCCTTAATGACTTAGTCTTCTTAACATTAATTTTTAAATCTATTCTAGCACCCTGAACTCGCAAAACCTCTAAAAGTTCCCTCATTTTGCTCATTTGCATCAGCTTAATCTAAGTCCAGGAGAGTTTTTCCTCCCCATTTGATTCCGTGGTCTCCCATTGCCTTTCCTGTGCTCCTTAAAACAAAGTCTATCAAAATGATCCATATAAAGTGGGATAGAACGCAACCCTGCTTAACTGCTGATTTAATACAAAACCAGCTGCTAACCTCATTTCCTACCTTAACCGCAGCAGTGTTATTCTCGCGCATAGCACTAACCACTTTAATGTATTTGTCTGGTATACCATACAAGGATAAGACCTTTGCTAAAGCTCTTCTATCAACATAATCGAACGCTTGCTCATAATCCATAAAACTGAGGACCAAAGGTGTTTGACAACTAAGGCCCTTCTCAATTATTAACCTAAGAGTGAAAATTTGGTCGACACCAACTCTACCTTTTCTAAAACCGCACTGTTCTTCTCTTAAAACTTTGTCTACAGCATCTCTCAGTCTAAAAAGTATCCTATTACTAAGCAATTTGCTACCTACAGAAACCAGACTAATACGTCGATAATTAAGACACTCACTCTTATGACCTTTATTATACAGTGGTTTAATTAAGTTGTCTTAAAATCAAGTTAAATTAAGTTGTCTTAAAAGTAAGTACTTCCCCTATTACATTTGTTTTCTCACAAAAGTTGTTTTCCCCGTTTGAAAAGAAATTATCAGCAGGTACCGTTGCTATTGGAACAATTTAAGTGAGAAACCCTTGAAGTCAATATTTCCGTTTTCCACCTAATTTATAATATTGTTCTTCAAGAAAAGCCAAATCAATCCTTGCAACAGAAACAAACATTTAATATAAAGTATTGTGTAACGAAAAAAAAGTGTTATTGTATACTTTTAATTATTATTATTTCTAGATGAGGTTTGTGGGCGTTATGGAACGTTTAATGATTGACAGTCAAGAGCGTTACACCAAATGTTTCGTTTAAGAAAATCGATAAAAAAATTTAAAGGAATCTTTTGAGGAATGGCCCTTTTCCAATTTGATTAGAGTTAGCCTAGTGGTGAACCCACTAGGTTGAACTAGGTGAACTAATCTTTGTGCAAGTTACCACAAAATTTCACTAAATTCTGCTTTAGTCTGAAAATAGTAGCTGAAAAGCACATGAATTTAATTTTTGTTTTACACTCCATTCATTTTCTAAATAAAAGCCAAAATACGCCGCCTCTTCAGATTCTATTCTCAATAGTTAATCTAATGTGTTCCTTCAAACGTTAAGGGGTCAGGGGTCGGACCCCCTCGGGGTTCCACAAAGACCTGAAAAAGTAAGGCTTCAATGTAGTTTTTTGAGCTTCAAACACTACCAGCCCCCCAAAATTAGATGCGAGAACTCACCACTAGGTTGATACGATTTCGAATTGGATCGAATTGGACACAGCTCAGGTTCTCTAAGGAAATGAATTATTCTATATTCAACATATACTTTATATTCAAAAGAACAGTTAAAACTGTTCTGCTTTTCTAACCCAATTTCTTAGGGCAGACTTACAGATTAAATAAAAAATTCTAACTTTTTTTTAGAATCCAAGTAATAAGCAAGGGATGTACCTATGCTTTAAATAAATCTGTTCCATACTAAATCAAAATTAGCTCCTTCATACGATAGGAGATTATTAGTCAAACCCCCCCTAAAGACTCACTCCAACTTGAAAAATAAAGGCTACTTTTTAAAGCTTCAAACACCACCAACCCCCAAAATCAGTGCAGGAGTTTACCACTAGGTCAACGCAAAAAACAAATTGGATAGAGCTCATGGATACAAAAATCAATTATTCAAAATTGACTATTATCTGCAGTGGGGATATTCAACAGAACACTTAAGACCGTTATTTATTCTATTTTTAACAATTTTTTTAGGTCAAAAATTTTAAATTAAACAAGAATCCAAGTAATAAGCAGGAAATGTGCCTATGTTCAAAATAAATATATCCGTAACCATTACCTGTGGTGGAAATATTTTAACAGCTACAACTTCCGCCTTTCTCACAGCCTTCCAAACTGCGCCAAAACGCCCTCTTGCTTTGACCTCCATTAAATGAACAGGAATTGTGTTCTGTGTCAGAGATGGACTCTCGTAGCATGTCGTGTCAGAGGTTGGAAGCTAAATTTAACAAAAATATTTAAAATTTTCTAGTTATGTGATAATGTCATAATTTTTCGCATTTCTGATCCCAAATCGGATCGTTTCTCTCTCTCTCTCTCTCTCTCTCTCTCTCTCTCTCTCTCTCTCTCTCTCTCTCTCTCTCTCTCTCT
Source organism: Artemia sp. Qi Xiang Cuo (assembly GCF_049724085.1). NCBI lineage: Eukaryota > Metazoa > Arthropoda > Branchiopoda > Anostraca > Artemiidae > Artemia > Artemia sp. Qi Xiang Cuo. The sequence continues at coordinate 4,855,548 of NC_142802.1, read as the reverse complement.
CTCTCTCTCTCTCTCTCTCTCTCTCTCTCTCTCTCTCTCTCTCTCTCTCTCTCTCTCTCTCTCTCTCTCTCTCTCTCTCTCTCTCTCTCTCTCTCTCTCTCTCTCTCTCTCTCTCTCTCTCTCTCTCTCTCTCTCTCTCTCTCTCTCTCTCTCTCTCTCTCTCTCTCTCTCTCTCTCTCTCTCTCTCTCTCTCTCTCTCTCTCTCTCTCTCTCTCTCTCTCTCTCTCTCTCTCTCTCTCTCTCTCTCTCTCTTCCTTTGCATAGGACTCGTTGGATTCTATATAATTAATTTAGCTTATTTAATTTATCTTATCCATTTAATTCTAACTCTTGTATTCTATATTTTTTATTATAGATTAATTTTCAGCCTTTTAAGCTTAATCACTGTTCAGTTTCGTTTTTAAAACCTCGGTGAGGTTTTAAGGAAAACCAAAGGCATCTATCCAATCAAACGAAAAACATTAAGCTCACTATAAAAAATATGATTTATTTAATTTTAGTGTAGATCTTTTTTCTCAAAAACAGCACTATAAATTTTTTTTTAAATGGTATACTACCATTTTCCGGTGAGAAAAAAACGATCTAGATAGGGTCACGACTTTGGGAATATTAGTTTAGGGCCTTAATTAATTTAGAAAAAACATTTTTCAGTTAAATGATGCTACAAATACCCAGACGTTTAATGCCCTAATGGTTTTATTTTCTATATCGAATAAAATAAAATGGGATTAAGGAAATAAAGATATATAAGGAAATCAAATGAAATAAAGAGGTTAAGAAAAAATATCTTTCGTTTTACCGAGCGTCGTCGCGAGCGTCACGACCGGGCGAACGTCGGACTCATGGTTCTGTCACATTAAGAAACAAAGAAGTTTAACTCGCAGAACAACTAGAGCAATGCAACAAATATGAATATATTATAGAAAAAGAAAATATATAATCAAAAGAAATATTTTACATATTTCTTTTTTCATTTTTTGTAAGGAAGGTTTAAAAAAAAGCGGCTTTATACCTCAGTATAATTAATACGGAAACATTCAATTACCCCTTTGTGTGATATACCCACCCCTTTTATTAAATGTTAATGTTTGACCGTGTTAAGTTCAGTGACTATTAATTTTTATTTAAAACCTGGATTCGTATTTAATTTGTGTTTTATCCAATTTCTAGGCAAGGAAAAAATTCGTTGCTTTATCCAATTTTTTTCTCATGATCTGAATCAAGTTTTGAATAACGTTTCGAAACACAATCAGTCTTTTCTCGAAGCAAGTAGAGGCCAAAGATAAAAACCATCCATCCCATTAAATGAAAATAAAACTAAAGCAAGATAGCAAGAAAAATCAGAGAAAAGGGGAAAAAATCCATCCCATAAGATGAAAAGAAAACTAAAGCAAGGGAGCATGAAATATCAGAGAAAAGGAGAAAAAAAATCCATCCCATTAAATTAAAAAAAAACTAAAACAAGGGAGCAAAAAAATCAGAGAGAAGGAGGAAAAAACTAAAAAAAAATCCATCCCATTAAATGAAAAGTAAACTAAAGCAAAAAGCAAGAAAAATCAGAGAAAGGGGATTAAACAATAAAAAATCAACCCCATTAAAGAAAAGAAAACTAAAGCAAGGGAGCAAGAAAAATCAGAGAAAAGGAAAAAATCTATCCAATTAAATGAAAAGAAAACTAAAGCAAGGGAGCAAGAAAAATCAGATAAAAGGAAAAGAATCCATCCCATTAAATGTAAAGAAAACTAAAGCAAGGGAGCAAGAAAAATCAGAGAAAAGGAAAAAAACACAATGACATTCTACAACCAAAGCTAACGAAATAATTCTTGATATATTCTCGAAATCACTTAGACATGCCATTTTAGACAATTCTTTTAAGGTTTTGAAAATTGACTATAAAATAGTTTTATTCGTACGGATAAATTCAATTACCGCTTTAACGTTTTCTAATTGCCATAATGAATATGATTAATTGGATACAATTTATTGATTGCCGATCTTTCATTTGTTTTTAAAATAGAAAAAACGTAAGAAATAGAAATGCTAGTCTAAAACCGAGTTCAGCGTAAGATCAAAACCAAAATGAAACAGAAAAATCAGAGCTAAAATAATAAGACATTTTTACTAAATAGGTAATGTAATATGCAATAAGTAATTTCCTTACTTAATAAGCACAATATTTAAAAGTGAAAAACTATTTAATTAAAAAGATAAGAATAACTGACTAATCTTTATTAAATATTTTGTTAAAATATTTAATCTAATTAAAAGAAAATTAGGGTTTTGAAAACAGATAGGCCTACATTTTTTTTTACCGACTCTTTTCTAAATAATAAAAAGATTGTGGAAAAGCAAAATGCTAATTTAAAAAAGTCAACATTACCTCATTGAATCGAGATAATTTCTTTTTCCTATACATCCAGTAGCCAATGGCAACAGAAAAGGTAAGAACAATCAAAATGGCCAAAGTATAAATTAATGCATTGATTACAGCAATGGAAGGATTGTGTCGAACTGGAATTACTGAGAAAAAAAAAATAAGTCAACTGGAGTCATGTACACAAACATACTTTTAGTTCATAAATCTACACAAACATACCTGAGGGGGGGGGGGAATTAGCACCGTAAATGGACCTGAAGACAACCGTCCTGGAAAAATTAGAAACAAAGTATCCAAAAAATGCATTTTTTTTTTCTGTATTTTCAATCCAAGCATTAAGAAAAACTTAAAATCTCAATCTAAAGAGCCAGAACCGTGTTAGGGTGAAATTTTTTAGATTCAAGGAAAGTTTTGTCATGGGAGATTTTGGCAGCAAACAAATTTATCTTGAGGCAAAGCACTGCATGTGACTAGTACGAAAACCTTATTCAATACTTATTTAAGAAATGAATAAGTATGTTTGAATATAATACTTAAATAATATTTAGTAATATACATAAATAATATATCGGCATGTAATAATTTTTAATACATAAATAATACTTAAATAAGCACATTTCCAAGCCACATCAATAAATACTACAAAGAAAACACAAGATATTAAAATTCTATCCCCTCCCCCTGATTTTTACCAACGTATAGCTTACTCAGACATCAGTCGCACGACGAAGCTGCGGATTTTCAATGCCATCGTTGGCACTGTAATGCTCTATGGAGGTGACACGTGGCAAGTATTAGCCGCAACCCTCAAGGAAATTGATGTCTCAGTCGAAGAGCCAGAGGAGGATCGAAAGTTTACGATGGTTCAACTTCGTCAGCAATGAGAAGCTACTGCAGCTCACCAAGCAGTCTCAGTTTTCGACCCAAGCAGCCGAGCGAACACTACGATGGTTCGGACACCTACTTCGAATGCCTCCAAACATACCTGCGAAAACGATCCATGACTTCGACCCTGTCAAAGCCGGTTAGAAGCGACCTCGCGGCCGACCGAAGAAACGATGGTCTGACAGCCTGTCCGAGTTCCTGACGATGGCAAATATCAGGTTGAGCAATGTGCAAACGCTTGCCATGGACCGAAGCGGATGGAGGAGGCTGACGTCACTCTCTACGCCGAGCAGCGCCCGGCAGGAGACATAAGTCAAGTAAGTATAGCTTACTGATAGACTAAATATAAAACCATAAAACAACCGAAAACACCTTTAGAGAAGACTTATTAGGAACAATATGTGATTCGTATTCATTTGCTTTTTATTTTTTCTAAGTCTTGGGTTTTCTTGTTTTTTTACAAATGTATAGTCAGAATCATTTTTCTAAAGTGTAAGGTTTAATCCCAAAAATTGCAAATTATTTGTAAAAGAGTGCCCAGAAGACTTATTAGGAAAAATAGATGATTCGTATTTATTTGCTTTTTATTGTTTTCTAAGTCTTGGGTTTTGTTGTTTTCTTTTATGAATGTATAGTCAGAATCATTTTTCTAAAGTGTAAGGTTTAATCCCAAAAATTGCAAATTATTTGTAAAAGGGTGCCCAGAAGATCTTTAAATAAGAATCTTAAACAAATAGATAATTAGAATAAACAAATAGATAATTAGAATATATTCAAATAAATTAATGACTACAAGAGAAGAGGCATAAGAAGTTGATCAATCACATCAATTTTTAACTATCTTTTTAATTCTCAGCTTCATAGAAACATTGCTCAATACCCGTCAATAGCACAAAATAAGGCTACAAAGTTCTCGCAGCAATTTAAATCTTCTATTCATTTTTCGCAACTGCTCTCTAAAATTCCAAAGATATTAGTCTTAATTAGTTTTAGTCTTTAATCTTAATTAGTCTTAACTTTTAGTCTTAATTAGTTTTGATCTTTAATCTTAATTAGTCTTAATTTAGTCTTAAGAGAGCATTAGCTTAGTCGTAACCTTTCCATTCTAGATTGATCAATAAAAGAGACCGAACGAACAGACACAAAACCTTATATAGAAGCTGTATTCGTTAAAACAATAACAAACAACAGATTTGTAAAATAAAAGGAAAAATTAACTACAATATTAAGATTTTTTGGAGGAAGGAGGGAGGTTAATGAATCTTCTTCGCTGTGCATTTGCCTAGAGGATAGTAGGTCAAATTAAGCTCAGGTCATTGTTGGACAGTAGGTCATTGCTGTAATGTAAAAATTGAATAACAGTAAAGAAAAAAAAAAAGTCTCAATCACGCTATAGAATTGCTTGCTGAAGACGATTCGCTGTACGTCTTAAAAACATGGATTTTTGCACAAAATGTATCTGCGCGATCCTAGAGTGACAGAACTTACCACTTTCTAAGTTCGAAGGCTTGCTGACAAACGTTTGATTCGGATTTATTGAAAATTCTGAATTGCAGTTATTTTCAAGGCAGCAACAATAGTAAGTTTTGATTGTACTATTTTTTGAACTTCTCAAGTCTCCAAGGCAAGAAGAATTTCCACAATCCCGATGACCATATGCACAACCCTAGAACACAAATCATAATTTTTTTTTATAATAACTGATAGGGACTGGACAATACAATTCAGAGTATGAAAACCCCCGATTCTACTCAAATTATTTGAAAAAAACTACGTTTTCTAAAGTTTTAAAGAGGCTGAGCTACACGTTAAGATCTTATAATGTTCAGGTATTAGAAGGTGGGGGGGGGGGGGGGCTGCCGCCCCTCAACCCCCGCTTCCGTATATGAAAGGGGCTGTGCCCTCCTCAACACCTCGCTCTTTAAGCTAAAGTTTGACTTTCTCACAACTCTTTTTTTTAAACAATAAAAACTTTAGCGTAAAGAGCGAGGCGTTGAGGAGGGCACAGCCCCTTTCATATACGGAAGCGGGGGTTTGGGGGGTGGTAGCCCCCGAAATGCACCTCCTAATCCCTGTACGTTTTGAGGTTCGAACTTGTGACTCAGCCTCTTTGACTCTTTAGAAAACGTAGTTTTTTTCAAATAATTTATGCACGTTTTTGTACAGTTTATAACTTATTATTGCTTGACTGACTGTTAGCTGATCTTTTGAGGAGTTAAAGATGGGGGGGCGGCCGCCTCCCAAACCCCCCGCTTTTGAAGATTCTTGTGTTAAGGCTTTTAATTCCTGAATACTCAAATCATATGCACAGTAATATTTTTATCAGCCGCCCCAGGCCCCTGTTATCAAAGCAGTGGAGACTTACCTGTAACCTGAAGGCCGACTGTGATATTCTTCTGGAGACGCCTGTTGAGCCGAAGGATTTAACAGATTGGATTTAAAAAAGAAACTGAGTTTCTTTTTTAAACTTTATATTCAATATATAAAAAAAATTCTCTGACGGGGAATCGAACTCGGGTCTTCCGCCTTACAGTCAGGAATAGCGACCACTATACCACAGAGACATTACATTATTTTTATTCTGTGCGATGTATTTTTGGCGCAAGCAAATCCCCACAACACTTGATATTTGGTTTTTGGAAAATAGGGAAGGAGTGATCGGGTTGAGCTGAAATTTTAAGGATAAGCTCCCAGGCCCCAGGAAAGCTTATCCTCTAGATTTCAGCCCGATCAGACAACGTTAAAGTGGGGCTGTGGTGGGAAAAATTAACATGGGCTCTTATAGGAAAACGAGGTTTTTTGTAAATGTAAATTCGGGGGATGATTTTTTTGGTCTGAAAATATCAAAAGGCCTTAACAGGTCCAATTCCGCTTCGAATGAGTCCTCATTCACCCGGATCTGTTACCAACTGTGGCCTGTAGGCGTGGCTGATAAAAAAAAAGAGAAATAAACTTTAAGTGGCTATATTTGGTTTTTGGAAAACAGTGATCGGATTGAGCTGAAATTTCGAGGATAAGCTCCCGGGCCCTAGGAAAGCTTAACCTCTAAATTTCAGCCCAATCGGACAACGTTAAAGGGGGGCTGTGGTCGGAGGGTCGAAACTTCCGGCCCACTTTTACCCATGAAGATAAAGTCGGAGGGGGGTGAAATTTTGCACGTTTCTTAGTTAGAAATTGGGCTACAAAGTGCGATCACCGCTGTCTCTCTGCGACCGCTAGGACCGGAAATCGCTTAACATTGTGGTGGGTCGCCTCTTTATAGAGGCACAAGTGTGCCTCCTTGATATCTGTCTTTTTTCAAAAAAAAAGACAAAAAGACAAAAACGACTTTTTTTCAAAAAAGAGACCCCCTCGATCCTACAAACAGCTAAACCTCAAATTTGAAGCCTATTCTCGCAAAACCAGGTTTTTAAAAGTATAACAGTTCTGCTCCTGTTGTATGATTTACCAAAACTCCAACTCCACCTCCCCCTTCAATCGTACGTCTGCTTCTATTTTCATTTCTTTTTCTTCCGACTAGAAATTGACCACCCCCTCAGAATGTCACTACATTTACGCATAAAGATTATGCTGTAGGTAGATCCATCAAAAACTAGAAGGACTTATCTTCAACCAAAACAATAACGGTCAAATAGCTTTTCCAAATTCCTTCCAGACGTGCAATGCTCGTATGGATAATCCAAAATACTCTTAGGACCTAAGTTCAACCAAAACAATGATTGCCCGATAACAAAATCCAAGTATGATCTATATTCAACCAAAACAATGATGGCTCAATAGCCTTTCCCAATCAAAATGCTCGTAAGATTTAAGTTCAACCAAAACAATGATTGACCTAGAATCCGTAATAGAACTAGCAGGACCCATGTTCGATCAAAACAATGATGTCCAATAGCTTTCCCAAATACAATTCCAAATGCATCAGTACTAGCAGCAGTCACAAGTCGACATTACTCTTTACGGTGAGTAACACCCGACAGGAGACCTTAGTCAAGGCTGTGGTGTAAAAATACCTTTTCTTGGAAAACTAAGTTTTAATTCTTAAATTTCACAGAATATGTCCTTCAATGAGGAAAACCATATGAGCGGCTACTATTATTCTTCATTTATCCAAAGAGACAATACGAACCTGTCACATGAAACTATTCATTTTAACAAAAAATAAGCAAACAGTGACCCTCGTCAAGCAAAAAAAAAAATGAGTAGTTCACTTTTAACATAGTCTCCAAATAGACAGAACTAGACGTATTACTCTAGTTACAGCGATAAATTATAGCTATATAAGCCTTTGGTAAAAGTAAATGTACTGGGTTTTGTTACTATCTAATTATCCGATATTTCAGGGACTTGCACTTTCAAATGGGCCTGGTGTAAAATTTGGAGAATTTTGGAAGTCCAGTATGTGAAAATTTAGGGGGACAAGTTAATTTCTATTCTTTTTTAAATCTATGATTGTAACAAGTTTTACTGTCTAAAATTTGTGAATACAAAAAAAAACAAAAAAAAACGCCAATTTGAAACCAACTGCAATTCAATCTACAAGCAACAACTCCCAACACATGAATATTAATGAATCAAGTGTCAACTCAAATATGAATTTAATCGGTCACCTAGTTCCAGAGGTCAGTGAAAACTTAAATGAGAACTCAATCAATATTCCAGATCCAGAGGTCAGTGACAATTTAAGTGTGAACTCAGCCAATATTCCAGTTCCAGGGGTCAGTGACAACTTGAGTATTATTAGTAAATTAGTTCCTGAAGCCAAATCAGGGAAGAATTCTATTGCCTGTCGTTTTCACTTGGCCAACAAGTGTATAAAAAAGTGTGATTGTACCTTTGTTCACCCTTCTATGTCTTTTTTAATTACTGGTCACTGTAACGACAATTAGTGCTCCCTTCATGAGTTTATGCCTTTTTTGAAGTTTCTACGACAACAAATGTCCATCTCAAAATTCTATCAGATGCATTTTGGGAAAATACAAGGTGTGGGTGGCCATCAGCCCTTCGATCACTTTGAATCTTAAAAAGAGCACTGGAACTTCTGATTATCAATCCGATGAACCCCCTCCGAAGTTTATACGACCACTGTGTTTATAAGAGGTGTGTTGAACCTTTAAATGTTACTGCTATTTATGTCTTGTAGTTGCTCCTTGGGTTCCAGGAACCCAAGTCAATAATACGAGTTCAATACTCTTTGTGCAGGTTTGGTCACCCAGGCTTTTAAATGATGGTGGTAGTTTTGGTGTTTGAAACACTTTATCAGTTTATTTTGAAGGGTAAACTATGCAGGCGTTAGCACATTACATTCGAATAGGCAATGGTCAGGTGTTTCATTTCTGATATTGCAGGATCTGCAATATGGGGATGAGGCAGTTATATCTGCAGCATTTGGAATTTTGTAAGAGAAAGCCTGCAGGTTAAGGCCATTTTAGCCTGCACAGATTCTATGGTAAATTTTGGAGCAGAAATTTATTCGAGAATGGCGATAAACTTGGTTAGAACTACCAGTTCTATTTTCATCTTCTTTTTCTTCATTTTACAATTAGGCTAGAGATGAGACGGTACCAAAACATTTTTTGATTCTGATACCGATTCCACATCACAGTCCCGGTTTCCGACGCGATTCGAATTCTTTGCCAAATTGGGTATGCAATAATATCAAAATTATAATGTAATATCCTGAAAAAAAGGGTTACTTGTTGGTGAATACAATATATGCACAACTTTTCAGTTTTTGCACATATTTGGTAACAATTTGATTCCCCTTTTCTATCCAGTTCAATACTTACATGCTTAGCGACATTCAAAAGACTATCAATCCTCTCTCCAAGCAAATATAGGTGATAATACTGAAACCCACCCATTACCTATAATGAAACTAAAGCAAGGAAGAACGGGGAGGAAAGAGAAATCCTAGACAGGAAGATAGAGAGGAAAATAGGGAGGGGGGCTAAGCATGAGAAACAGAGTGAGGGAAATAAAGAGAAATAAGCAAAGACTGAGAAGCAGGAGAAAACGATAACAGATTGAGAAAATGCAACCAAGAGATATTAAAAAGATTACAGCAGACAAAAAAATATCGGGAGAAAAAACTACAGAGGGACTTGAAGAAAAGTATCACAAAATAATTTAGAAAATATTGACTGGGATGGAATTTCAACGTGAAATAAAAGACATTATTGTAAAACTGGAATTCTTATGATGAAGATGGATCGGGAGGTAGGTGTCCTTGCCCCCTTTGTCGGGAGTATTGGAATGACCTTGAACATTTTCTGAGTAATTGCCAAAGTTTGGAGAATTTATGGAATAGTTTTTTTTAAGGGAGGGGTGCATTACCGCTCCAAGGTATCTTTGGAACCTCTTCTAGGGAGCTAATTATTGCGGTGGAAAGTTTTATAGAGCGGTTTTAGAGGCACAGAAGTTATAATTTCAAAGTTTTGAGTGCTATTGTTTGATTTGTTCAATTTTTTATATATTTTTTCTGTCTTGTTTTGTGTATAGGGCCACTGCCTTTTAAATACGTGTATACGTATGCATTAAAAACTGCTGAGGCTAGCGTTTCAATGACTGGAAAAGGTAGCTTAATAGAGACCATGTTATAGCAACTGAAGTTGGGCTTGGAATCGAACGAATAGATTAGGTTCGTCGTTATGCAACGTTTTTCAACCAACAGTTTATAATAAAAACAGCATAATAAATAAGGGGGCTCGAATCCCTTTACATATTGTTGTAAAAATTGTGACGCGTATCAAAGCAGCGCGCTGTGAAACATCAGCACTAGAAAGCAGTTTGCTTTGGAACGCTTTTGTACAAAAGAAGATCATAAGTTCAGAATACATAAACAAAAGCTACTAATAACCAGAAATAGTTAACAAAAACCCGACAGTATCAAGTGTAAATGTTTTTAGCAGTTTTTCAAAACGTCAAACACGTTCAAGACAAGTATAGTACTGAGAGATCTAAATTTGCTCCGTTTGTGTCGATAGCCCGGTGCTGGGATGCTCAAAAGGATCTAATTGATAAATTTACTCCTATTCAATTGATAGAAGGAAATCTGAAATTTCATTTAGTTGAAAATTATGTAATTTAGCGTCTATTTAATAAGATAAAGTTATTTGTATGTTTTGTTACTCTGGGTGAATGTGGGCCTCTCGGCTACCTTCTAGTATTAATTTATATTTAATAATATTAATATTTTTTTATGAACCCTGGGCTAGCTGCTACTTTCATATTACTTTTGTGCTATTGTATCTTTACCGTCGCGTATATCTTTGTACTGTAGTGTTGTTTGTTATTTTATCTTTGTCTAGGCCCAGTTTTTCGAGCTTGTCCCATCATGGGCCTGTGTCAAATATGTACATGTATATGTGAATAATAAAATGATTGAACTTGAACTAGGTATCTTACCCTATAGACCCTCGAAGGTCAATATAACAGAATTATAACTATTAGATTGGGAAAACTAATGAGATTATAATCTCACTAGGTCCCAATCCCGATCGCAGGACCAAAACCCAATCAAGCCTCCGGTACGTTTTATCTCTGTAGAGCTTATTAAATGTAGCCACAGCCTAATCCATTGTGTGTAGGATGCATTAGCAAAATATTGTGTTTTCAGGAGAACAGGGGCGTAATTTACTATTGGGCAGAGGGGCAACTGCCCCCTCCAGACCCCAAGCCCCCCCCCCCAGCTGAAATTTAGTTTTGCAAAAAATCTTGTCAAAACTAAGATAAGCCTGCGTAATTCAAGTATCTAGAGAAAAAATTCAGTTTTCTTTAGTATATCTTTGCATTTATGGTAAAATATGGATCATTTTTCATTTTTCATTGTCATTTTCACTTGATTTGGGAAAACTGGCTACAACACCCCCCCCCCTCAGGATTCTGACGAAATTATGCGATTGCAGGGAGGGGAGAATAATACTTCAAAGAAGGTTAATTTTCAGGGACAGACATGGGCTTTTCAAAATCAAATCTTTGAATGCTATTTTTTTTTTTTTAGGCTTAAAGACCCTGATTCAATCGTTACCTTTACATTGTAACGAGCTTATTCCCTAAAATAAATATTTTAGGGAAATTTTAGGGATATTCTCGGGAAATCATATTTAGGGAATATGATTACTCGAATTAAAAAGAAACAGTTTTATTGTCAATAAATTTATAAGTTTTTAGAGATTTATGCTAAGTATGCACTAAAATACGACTAAAACATTCTTCATACTCAAGCACATAACGTTACTGCCCCACCAGAAGGTCGTATGAGACGTTTTTGAACTTCTGAGATGATTGCCAAACAACCGTTGCTCAGCTGTTCTTTAAAGGATAATCAGCAGGGCAGCGTTTGTTCAATAGGCTGATCCTTATACGTCGATCCTTCTCATCTACACTGCTTTCCTGATCCTCCATTTGAGGACAGCTTAACAAAATTTTTTTGGCAATTATCCAAAAAGCGTAAAAATATCTGAAACCTTTTGGCGCGACAGCCACGATAAGAAAGCACCAAAAAATCCGGCATATTTTCTCTACTAGATTAGTGCATTAAAATAAAAAAATAAAAAAAAATAAAAAACTAACACTAAAATTTCTCCTTTTTTACATTCTTTGTTGTTTGTTGTATAAGTCAGGTTGAGCTGAAACCTATAAATGGTTCAACCGTGGCCATTTTTAGAAATTATTTATGTACAGATTTACTGAAAAGCTGAACAAAACTGCTAATGACGATGATACATAATAATAATGAAAATGACGTAGATAATTTCGGAGATCACGCTGCCTTTCCATGACGATAAATAAAAGTTCAAATAGGGATAAAATCCTTTTAATTGACAGTGTCTCCCAAACAGTGATAACTGATGACGGTCTCTGCATATGTGACCGAAATATCTGGTATTTTTGTGAATTTCTATCACTGTTTGTGAAACACTGTCGATTAAAAGGATTTTATCCCTATTTAATCTTTTATTTATAATAATGAAAATCGTAAAGAAAATGCTAATGATATTCACAATTCAATAAATATCAATAAAAAAATAAACAATGGAAAAGAGTATAATATAAGTATCACTTCATGCAGCAATGACAGGATTCTGAAGCCTAAAAACGGCTAAGAAGACCAAGTTTCTAACTTCCCCAATACTGTTGACACAAAATCCCCTCCCCCTTTTACGTAAATAAAAAAGCCTACAAAAGCTCTTTTTCGGGTTTTGACTACTTTAAAGGAACTAACAAGCGAAATAATGTATCCTTAACACATTTCAAAACACTTTGCCTAAGAATACCTATTTTTTTTTTCTTTTCTTCTGTTTTTCTATCAAAATATTGGCATTTGGACATTTTCCAAGCTGTTTTTTAAGATTTATTCAACCCCTTTTCAAATCGTATTCCTTTTCAGGGTTATTTATCTACAAACTGTTTTACCCATCATTTGAAAAATCCAGTATTTTTCTCTGTTAGAACGATTAGCGCATTAAAATAAAACACTAGCAATAAAATTTATTTCTAATTTTCTTTGTTGTTAGTTTTGTAACTCAGGTTAAGTGGTTATCTACTGAATAGTTCAACTGAGGTTTTCAGATTTAGCAACAGGTGAGTAAAATTATAAGAAGGAATTAGACACTTGCCTTTAATGAAACTTCAACTTGTCCATTACCAGGGTTGACTTTCCAAGCAACATAGCACGATGCACCATTATTTTCACTAGTGCAAAATTCTTTATGGCTACATTTTTTAGCCTCAGGGGAACAATTCCCCGGGCCATAATATTCGCACTCAGTTGTAGTACCTAAAAATGAAAAGCCTTATAAATCTAGGCTCAATTTATTTATTTATACGAAAATAATAAAAAAATTATATAATAAAAAATAATATATAAAATTATATAATAAAAATAATAAGATCTTCTTCAAATTACAATAAATCTGCCATAAAAAATATATCACAATAAAATGAATTAACATTTAGTTAAATAAACAAAACATATAAATTAAATACTCTGAGTTCCATTGGCCATACATTTTCACCTGTACAGAATTTTTTATGGCTACATTTTCCATCCCCAGGAGAACAATTCCCTGGGCCACAATATTCACACTTAGTTGCAATACTTAAAAACAAAGAATCATATAAACTCAGGCTCGATTTTTATCATTTAAAAGCAACATAAAAAATAATTTTTTTGAATAATAAATGGCCATCAATATATTCCATGTACTATAATATTATAAATTTACATTGAATGAAATAAAATAAAATGATAAATTAACTACTCAAAATCCCTTATGACAACATATTTTAGCCTTAAACTTAAGGCTTAAAAAGGCTTATTTTAGCCTTAAAATTAAATTGAATATGCAAATCAAGCTTGAAACGAGCAAAAATCACCACAAACAAGAGTTTGGGTATGACCTCCTTCTCCCACCGTAAAAGTCTAAAACCTACTCCGTCATTGGCGCTTTACTGAAAACTATATGCGTCTTGAACAGTCTTGGAAAGTATAAACAACATCAAATTGAATATATGATGTATAATGATATTAATTGTTGAAAGATCCACCAGTCCAAGAATTTGTTTCACTGTAATTGTATTTTTATTTTCAATGCTGTAAGAACAGGAAAAGAAAATACTTGTAATATAATCCGTTTTCAGTTAAGCGCCGATGACGCAGTAGGCTTTTGATTTTTATTCACAGTTAGGAAAGGAGGCAGAATCAAAACACTTGTTTGTAGGGAAAATATATTCGTCTTTAACTACTTTAAAAAGAGCTAATAAATTAAATTGAATATTTGATGTATAATGATATTAATTGCTGAAAACTTATCAGTTAAAAATGTTACTATAATTTTTATGTTTATTTTCAACATTAAGTACAAAAGAAAATATTTGTCATGAAATTGGTTTTCAGTAAAGCGCCAATGACGCAGGAGGTTTTAGACTTTTACAGTGAGAGGAGGTCATACCCAAACTCTTGTTTGTGGTGATTTTTGCTCGTTTCAAGCTTGATTTGTATATTCAATTTAAGTTTCACTCGTTTTAAGATTTATTTATTAATTTACATTAATATCTATTGTATGTTTTTTTGCATTGATGGTTTATTTAATTTCTGTTCGTTTTAAGTTTCATTTATACTTCTATGGAAATTTTTTTTTCGTTTTAAGCTTGATTTTCATATTCAATCTAAGCATCAATCGCTTTAAGATCTATTTATTCATTTGGATTATTACTTGTTGTATGTTTTTGCTATGATTGTTTATTTAATTTCTGTTCGTTTTGGGTTTCATTTATTCTTTAACAGTAATTTCTGGTCGTTTTTAGTTTGAATTTTAAAAGGTATTTGTATCTGATGAGCTTAAGTTTAAAATTGCCTTTAATTTTCTTTGAAAAATCTATTATTCGGAACGTTTTTTTTTATTAATACCTAAAACGAAGGGCCGTTTCACGCTAATTCGTGCTGGAACTTATTGTGAATTTAATATGGTATTGTTTATTTTTGTTTCGTTAGTATTATATGGACATTTAACTGTTGTGTTTTTGTGACCCGTATGTTAATAAAAACAAAACAAAAACATAAACTCAGGCTTAATTCTTTTTTTTCTCTCTTACAAGCAACAAAAAACGTCATTTTCCTTACATAATAATATATTTGCTATAGTCAGTATGCAACAATATAGTAGAATTACATTTAAATAAATAAATGATATGTTAAACTATTCAGTGTCCTTGCTCATAGCTGAATTTTCCCAACTTTCACTGGTCTAACTTGCACTTGTCATTCGGGAAAAGCAGTATTCATAATCCCACTTGTATATACAGAATCATAAAAAATGTTTTATCTTCGGCTTATAAAACCGGCATGAAAAATAACCACAAGCAGGCTTTTAAGAACAACCTTTTTCAACACAAGAGACCAAGTTTTCAAAACAGAAAAATTGAAATTTTTTTTGGGAATTGCGGAAAACTTTTGAATAGATCTTACACTGCAATCTTCTTCTTCGCCCCTTTAACTTCAACTAGTGCTTCTAACGAATCACTGCGGCGTTCCTCCTCCACCCCAATCTACACAAACTTCACTCTTTATTCACTCCCATGACTCCTATGTTACTCCATGTCAAAAATAAAAATTAAAAAATTTGGGAAACTGCGAAAAATTCTTGGATAGACCTTAGAAGGGAATCTTTTTCTCCACCCGTTTAACTTCAACTACTGCTACTAACAAATCGCCACGGGCGCTTCTCCTCCACCCCAATTTATTCGAACTTCACTTTGTTCACTCCCATGAAGTTTGAATTTCCTTTAGATCCTTCCTTATGACCTCTTCCCACCTTCTTTGGGCGAGGATCGGCTTTTCAGGATTAAACCATATTTTTCCAGCATCTGGTTGTTTGACATACCAGTCAAAAAAACAAATTAGACCAAATTTTGGTAAACTTTTGGTAAAAAGCTTTTGTAAAGTTTTGGTAAAATTTTCCTTTTTACCAAAAACGTTTTGGTAAACTTTTGGTAAAAACGAAAATTCTTGGATAGATCTTAGGATTGAGTCTTCTTATCCAAACCCTCCAAAGAACAATAAAAAAATAAAAAAAAGGAAATTACAGAGAAAAGTGTTACAATTAAGACCACAGAATATCATATCCATAAATATAACTGTGATTATTTTGAAAATCCAACAAAGGTAATATATTAGGGAAATATATTTGACAAATGAAATCAATCTCTAATAGGGTGAGTCCTTGGAATGAATCTTTGGGGGCGGGGGTTAATTCCTATCCCGCTTGTACGCTCATACACATCTTTCTTCATAAAAATGAAAGCATACAGTGTTTGCGAAACCATGCCCTTAATTACTTTTCGAGTTCTGAAAGTTAGAAAACATCAAAACTGCATGAAATTATCATCTCAAAAAATTTCATTTCACAGTAAATTTCAAATTACTACACAAAAAGTTAAAACTGACAAGGGACATTAAAAGACTCTATAAGTCATGTGCATAGGAGCAGATTGTTAGAACTTGGAGGGAAAAGGGGAATTACTAAATTCATTCAGATGGGACAGATAATTGGAAAGAAAGCATAATTTGGAAATGAATATCAAGTCTTTTTGCATTTTAGCACTTTTACCTATAACTCTCAAAGTTTTAATTCTTGGTAGATCTAAGAAGGGCCTTTTTATCCATTATCTTCCAAAACAGTAAAAAACAGAAAGATTGTATAATTTTTTGGGAAAACATAACATACATTGTAAAAACTAGGCCATTTTATTCACAGTGTGAAGGATGGGGAAGGGGGCTTTAAAAACACGAAAAACAGCTTGTATCATTACTTTTCTCTTTTTTAAGCTCTGCCAGAAGACATACTCGACACCCAGAAGACATACCAGAAGAAATATTATATTTTTTCAGGAAAAGTAAAATTAATATGCAACTTTCATTGTAATTATTCATGTACGGTGAGCAAAATCAAAGCTACATTAATTCAAAAACGTTCAGAAATTAAATTAAAAAAAAAAAACAAGTTTTTTTAACTGAAAGTAAGGAGCGACATTAAAACTTAAAACGAGCATAAATTATTCCGTATATGAAAGGGGCTGTCCCCTCCTCAATACCTCGCTCTTTACGCTACAGTTTGAATCTGCCACACAACTTTATTTTTTAAAACAATATAACTTTAGCGTAAAGAGCGAGGTATTGAGGAGGGGACAGCCCCTTCCATATTCGGAATAATTTCTCTTCGTTTTAAGTTTTAATGTCGCTCCTTACTTTCAGTTAAAAAAACTTGTTTTTTTATTTAATTTCTGTAAAGCGCCAATGAGGCAGTAGGTTTTAGACTTTTACAGTGAGAGAAGGAGACGATATCCAAACTCTTGTTTGTAGTGATTTTTGTTCATTTCCAGCTTGATTTGTACATTCAATTTAAGTTTCAGTAATTTCTGAAATAGTAATTTCTGGTCGTTTTGAGTTTGAATTTTAACAGGTATTTGTATCAGCTGATCTTGTTTAAAATGACCTTTATTTTTATTTGAAAAACTTCTTTTTCGGAAATTTTTTTTTTAATTCATTTTTGTTCGTTTTTGATTGCAAAAAGTTTCAAGTTTTTAAAAATTTCTTATTTCAAAATCAAGATTTGTTTTCAACATCAAATGTTCATCAAAGTATAAAAACTAGTATCAAAGTAACAATATCAAAGTAAAAAAATGGGTTTGTGTAGACCTCGGAGTTTTTATTATTTGATGTTTGACCTATTTTTAACAAAATGGCTATCTCAAATTTTTATCACGGGGGGTTTGGGGAAAAAAGGGTGTGGGGGGGTTTATTACCCTTCGATCTCTTTTGACTTATTAAAAGTGAAATAGAGCTTTCCATTTTCAACAAAATGAACTCTCTCTGAAGTTCATATGAGTTTCCCTTCTATAAGAACCATATATGCCCCCAGGATGTAACTTACAACGCCTGTCCCCGGGCCCTGCGGGGTTGTGTCGACCATGAAGTTTTAATATCTGATGTTTGAACTATTTTTAACAAAATGGTCACCTCAAAATTTTTTTCGGATGGGTTTGGGAAAAAAAGGCGTGGGAGGGGGCTAGTTGCCCTTTGATCTCTTTTGACTCTGAGAAAGTGAACTAGAACTTTTAATTTCCAGTCAAATGAGCTTTCTATGAATATTAGACGAGCATCCCTTTCATAAGAACCGTATACACCCCCAGGACAAAACTTACAAGGCCGGCCCCCCGAGCCCAGGGAGGTTGTGTCGACACCGAAGTTTTTGTTATCTGAAATTTGAACTATTTCAAAAAAATAGCTATCTTAAAATTTGTATCGGAA
Source organism: Artemia sp. Qi Xiang Cuo (assembly GCF_049724085.1). NCBI lineage: Eukaryota > Metazoa > Arthropoda > Branchiopoda > Anostraca > Artemiidae > Artemia > Artemia sp. Qi Xiang Cuo. The sequence continues at coordinate 4,837,474 of NC_142802.1, read as the reverse complement.
GGCTTTGGGGAAAAAAGGGCGTGGGGGCTAGTTGCCCTACGACCTCTTTTGACTCTAAAAAATTGAACTAGAACATTCAATTTCCATTCAAGCGAGCTCTCTCTGAAATTTATACGAGCATCCCTTCGATAAAAACCATATATACCCCCAGGGGATAATTGAAACACCTGCCTCCGGGCCCTGGGAGGTTGTGTCGACACCGGAGTTATTGTTATCTTACTTTTAAACTATTTTTTTTTAATGGCTATCTCAAAATTTTTATCGGATGTATTTGGGGGAAAAGGAGCGTGGGGGAGGATAGTTGCCCTCTGATCTCTTTTGACTCTTAAAAACTAAACAAGAACTTTCAATTTCCAATCAAATGAGCCCTCTCTGAAGTTTAAATGAGCATCCCTCCATAACAACTATATATGCCCCCCCGGGCATAACTTACAACCCCTACCCCGGGCCCTGAAGGATTGTATTGACCCCGGAGTTTTCGTTATATTATCTTTGAACCATCAAAAACAAAATGAGTATCTCAAACTTCTTATCGGATGGGTTTGAGGAAAATAGGGCGTGGAGGGGGGAGGCTAGTTACCCTCCCATCTCTTATGACTCTTAAAAAGTAAACCAGAGCTTTTCATTTCAAATCAAATGAGCCCTCTCCGAAGTTTATACGAGCATGCCTTCAATAAGAACCATATAAGCCTCCGGAGCATTACTTAAAACGCCTGCCCCCCGGGTCCTGGGGGTTGCGTCGACACAGGAGTTTTTCTCATCTGACCTTTGAACTGTTTTTAATAAAATGGCTATCTCAAAATTTTTATCGGATGGGTTTGCGGAAAAGGGGTGTGTGTGGGGGGGGGGGGCTACTTGCCCTTGGATCTCTTTTGACTCTTAAAAAGTGAACTAGAACTTTCAATTTTCAATCAAATGAATCCTCCCTGAACTATACGAGCATCCCTTTCATAAGAATCATATACGCACCCAGGAAAACACTTACAACGCCTACCCCCGGGCCCTGGGGGGAGGGGGTTGTGTTGACAATGGAGTATTTGTTATCTAATTTTTTAACTATTTTTTAAAAATAGCTATCTCAAAATATGTAGTGGATGGTTTTGGGGGGGAAAGGGTGCGGGGGGGGGGGCTAGATACCCTCTGATCTCTTGACTCTTAAAAAGTGAACTAGAACTTTCAATTTCCAATCCAATGAGCTCTCTATGAAGTTTATACTTGCATCCCTTTCATAAGAACCATATAAGCCCCCAGGGCATAACTGTCAATGCCTGCCCCCAGGTCCTGGGGATTGTGTCAACACCTAAGTCTTTGTTATCGGACTTTTGACCTATTTTTAACAAAATGAATATCTCAAAATTTGTGTCAGATGCATCTGGGGAAAAAGGGGCGTGGGGGGGGCTAGTTGTCCTCCAATCTCTTTTGACTCTCAAAAACTGAAATACAACTTTTAATTTCCCCTCAAATGAGCCCTCTCTGAAGTTTATAAAGCATTCCTTCAATAAGAACCATATATGCCCCCAGAGCATAACTTACAACACCTGCCCCCAGGCTCTGGGGGGGGTGTGTTGACACCAGAGTTTTTGTTATATGATCTTTGAACTATTTAAAAAAAAAATGGCTATCTCAAATTTTTATCGGATGCATTTGGAAAAAAAAGGTCGTGAGGGGGCTAGTCACCCTCCAATCACTTTTGAATCATAAAAAGGGGCACTAGAACTCTCGATTTGCAATCGAATGAGCCTCCTCTGAAGTTTATGTGAAGACAAGTTCCATATGAAGTGCCTCTGGGGAAAAAATTAATAAAACATTGGAGTGGTATGGCCTTTACTATAGGCAACACTATAGCGTTGCCTCTGATAATCACTTATCTTTTATTGCTGTTTTTTATTAAAATGGTATAATAGCCAAATAAAGTTGAATTTTTTATCCCCCCAGTATTTAATTGACAAAGCAAATAAAATCGCTATAGTTGACATTTAATTGCCAAGACAAGGAAATGTTGCTGCTGTTTCAACTAAAGATTAAAGTGAAACAACTGGCTTGGCTCTGAAGCAATCATTTCCTGTTTCTAGCTAATAAGTTAAATAAACAATAGCAATTAAGCAAAAAAAAAATGAATAACATGAAAATAAACTAAAAAAGAGGAATGAAAACTATATTGTTTACTTACCATAAGATATATCAAGAATGACAACAAAACAAAGAAATCCAATCTCAATGGGTGAATTGATTTTCATAATCATTTTCAACATAACTCAGATAGACTTTCAAGTAGTAGATCCTTCATACATCACCTTTGTAATACAGAAATGACAGGTGAAAGACAAAAATGTAGTTTCATAGTCTCAAAAGTGTGCCCTCGGGTCTCTGAAAGAAAGAACAAATAAACAAAAAGTTATTTAAAACTTAATTTATCTTATTGCTAATAGCATAAGGACAATTTTCTACAAGAAGTGGAGAAAAAACAAAAGGAAAGAATACAATAGGCCTAATGTACCCTCTGTCCTAATGTGAACATATGTAGTCATACCTGCAAAAAGGACAGGGGCATTCCTCTTAAGATCAGCACAAAACCTGAATTAGAAAGGTGATAAGAGTGAGTGCGGTAACTATAGAGGCACTAGCCTGGTCTCTGTAGGTAGCAAATTACTTAGTGTGATGAAACTTTTTAGAATTAAAGATGCTGTAGGAAGAGTTTTAGGAGAAGAATAGTGCAGTTTTAGGAAGGGTGGAGGATTTGTTGACCAAATTTCCACTCTTAGGTCACCAATTGAGAAGTGCACGAGTCATCCAACACCTTTAGTCCTCAGTTTTATACAATATGAGCAAGCATTTGAATCAGCTCATAGAAGAGCTTTAGCGAAGGTCTTATCCTTGTATGGTATAAGGCTACCAGACAAATACATTAGTGATTAGTGCTATGTCCAAGAATAACACTGCTGCGGTTAAGCTTGTTCTTGAGCTACACTTCCAGGACATTAAGTTAGTAGCTGGTTTTCGTATTAAATCAGGAGTTAAGGAAGCCTGTGTTCTAGCACCTTTTGTATGGATCATTTTGAAGGAATTTGTTTTAAGGAGCACAGGAAAGGCAATGGGATAACAAGGAATCAAAGGGAAGTAAAACCTTGCTGGACTTAGACTATGCTGAGGATTTAAGCATCCTAGATTAAAGTGTGAACAAAATGAATGAACTGTTAGTGCTTTTGCAAGTTCAAGGTGCTAGAAAAGGTTTGAAAATTTATGTTTAGAAGACTAAGTCGCTAAGACTAGGAATAAGTGAAGATGAAAAGGTGGTACTGGGGAACAAAAAGATTGAACAAGTGAACAACTTCACTTACCCTGGTAGGATTATTAGTAAAAACAGCAGGTGCAGTGAAGATGCTAAGAGTAGAATAGCCAAGGCCCAGGGTGTTTTCTTTTTTTTACAGTTGAAAACAGTTTGGAAGAATAGGAAGATATGAAACACAATTTAAAAAGAGAACCACGATTTTTACTATTGACTGTTTGTTGTTCACAGATTTGAACAATTAAAAATAACACTTAGCATTAAAATAACATGGCTTAATTTATGTATTAATTAAAAAAAAGCTTTTTCCACAAAATAAGTTTTTCAAAGAAAAGTAAAAAACTCCATTAAACCAAAAATGAGCAAAAATAAAATCAAATCATCTATCAAGCGTGAAACTACCACAAATCAGCATCGATAAGTAAATGAAACCCAACACGAACAGAAATTACAATAAATAACCAAGTCAAACTCAAAACGAGCAGAAATTAACATGAGTAGGGCTCAAAACCCCTATGCCTAACCAAAGCCAGAACATAATTTGCACTTTACTGAAAAAATATAAATGTTTTTACTTTTATAACTTTATTAAATAAAATAATATTAACATTTTGATTACTAAATATCAGTATATGAATATTAAACTGACAATGCATATTCATTTATATTTTTTCAGTAAAGTGCAAATTATGTTCTGGCCATGGGAAGGCATAGGGGTTTTGAGCACAACTAATGTTAATTTCTGCTCGTTTTGAGTTTGACTCGGTTATTTATTGTAATATCAGTTCGTTTTAGGTTTAATTTATTTATCGATTCTGATATGTGGTAGTTTCACGCTTAATAGATTATTTGATTTTATTTTTGCTCATTTTTGGTTTAAAGGAGTTCTTTACTTTTCTTTGAAAAACTAATTTTTTGGAAAGTTTTTTAATTAATTTCTGTTCGTTTTATATTGACATAGTTTTTTCAGGGAAAAAGAAAATAATACTTTGAATCTTTTCGTTTTTTTTTTAAGACTTTATAGTTTAGCCTGCTATTTGTATGCTGAAAAAAAATTTTCAGCAATTTTTTTTAAACATACACCCTTTTAAAAATCTGGACAAAAATAGTAGTGTTCAATTTAGTTTCATACCTCCTCTAGTTGACCTGAAATAGAAAACTTGATACCATTCGCAACAAAAAATCTGTTTACTTTCTTTGATAGTTGGATACACTTACGCTATTTTGATTTGGTTAATTTTTAAGAGCAGAAGTAGCCCCAAAAGTTTGAACATAATACTCTGAATCGTTCTTGGGATACTGCTGAGATGCCTTATTGGGAATTAGCATTAACACAGTGCATTTTGATTTAATCTTAAGGTAACATTTAGTTTTTAAATATAATGGGCAAATGAAAGGGTGGGAGTGGGAAGGGGACTGGTTGCCGTCCAATTACTTTCGGCTATTAAAAAGGGCATTATCCCTTTCTCTTCTCAATCGAATGAGCCCTTTTCGAAGTTCCTACAAAAAATCCTTCGTTTAATTTCTGTTTGTTTTATATTGACTTAGTCTTTTCAGGGAAAATAAAATAATACTTTAAATCTTTTTGTTTTTTTTAGAATTTATAGTTTGGCCTGCTATTTGTATGCTGGAGAGAAAATTTCAGCAATTATTAACAACATACACCCTTTTAAAAAACTGGACACAAAGAGTAGTGTTTAATTTAGTTTCATTAATCCTCTAGTCGACTTGAAATGGAAAACTTGATGCGATTCGCAAAAAAAAATTGTTTACATTCTTTGATAGCTTGGATACACTTACACTATTTTAATTTGGGTAAATTTTAAGAGCAGAAGTAGCCCTGAAAGTTTGAACATAATACCCTCAGTCGTTCTTGGGATACTGCTGAGATGCCTTATTGGGAATTAGCATTAACACAGTGTATTTTGATTTAATCTCAAGGCAACATATACTTTTTAAACATAATGGGCAAATGGGAGGGTGGGGGTGGTAGGGAGATTAGTTGCGATCCAATCACTTTAGGCTATTAAAAAGGGCATCAGCCCTTTCTATTTTCAATCGAATGAGCCATTTTCAAAGTTCCTACGACAACTCCTTCGATACGAAGTGCCCTGGTGTAAACAACAACAAAAACAACAACAACAAAAAAATAAAACATTATACCCACATCGATCTTTACTATAAAAATGTCACGCCTTCCAATCACTTTCGACTATTAAAAAGGGCACTAGGGCACCCTTTTTGAGTTTCTATCACAACGCTTTCTATATATACCTTATATGCCCCCAGGGCATAAATTACAACCCTTACCCTAAAGGCTGTTAGGGTGGTTGTCATACTCCAAGACCTAATTTCCAGAACTTTCAAATACGTTAAAGAAAATAGCTATCTCAAAATTATGATTGGATGTGTTTGGAGAAAAGGTGGGCGTGAGAGGGGCGTTAGTCGCTCTCCAATCACTTTCAACTATTAAAAAGCGAACAGCCCTTTCAATTTCCAATCAAATCAGCCCTTTTGAAGTTTCTACAACAACACTTTCAATAAAAACCCTACATGCTCCCAGGGCTTAACTTAAAACTCTTGCCCTGGGGGCTGAGGGGAGGGTTGTCATCCTCAAAGACCTAATTTCCAGAACTTTCTACTACGTTGAACAAAATGGCTATCTGAAAATTTTGATTGGATGTATTTGGGGGAATAGTGGGCATGAGAGGGGGGTTAGTTAATCTCCAATCACTTTCGACTATTAAAAAGGGCACTAGCCCTCTCAATTTCCAACTGAATGAGCCGCTTTCGAAGTTTTTACGACAACGCTATCAATAAAAACCTTATATGCCTCCAGGCCATAGCTTACAACCTTTGCCCCGGGGGCTCTGGGGGGTTTATCATCCTTAAATACATAATTTCCAGAACTTTCAACTATGTTGAACAAAATAAATATCTCTAAACTTTGATTGAATGTTTTGGGGAAATGCTGGGCCTGAGAGGGGGGTTAATTACTCTCCACTCACTTTCGACAACTAAAAAGGGCAAATACAATTTCCAATCAAATGAGCCGTTTTTGAAATTTCTACGACAACTTTCTATACAAACATTATATGCCCCCAGGGCATAACTTACAACCCTTGCACTGAGGGCTCTGAGGGGGTTATCATCCTAAAAGACCTAATCTCCAGAACTTTCGACTACGTTGAACAAAATGGATATCTCAAAATTTTGATTGGATGTGTTTGGGAAAATGGTGGACGTGAGAGGGGGGGGGGTTAGTTGCCCTTCAATCACTTTTGACTATTAAAAAGGGCACTAGCCGTTTCAATTTCAAATTGAGTGAGCCCTTTTTGAAGTTTCTACAACAACGCTTTCTATAAAAACCTTATATGCCCCCAGGGCATAACTTACAACCCTTTCCCTGAGGGCGGTGGGGGGGAAGGGGTTGTCATCCTTAAAGATCTATTTTCCAAAACTTTCAACTACGTTGAGGGTTGTGGGGGAGTGTCCTCCTCAAAAACATATTTTCTATCTGAAAATCAACTATGCTGAACGAAATGGCTAACTAAAAATTTTGATTGTATGTGTTTGGGGAAAAGGTGGGCATGATAGGGGGGTTAGTTATCCTCAAATTACTTTTGACTATTAAAAACAGCACTAGCCCTTTGAATTTCCAATCGAATGAGCCCTTTTTTAAGTTTCTACAACAAAGATTTCAATAAAAACCTTATATGCCCCCAGGGCATAACTTATAGCCTTTGCACTGAAGACTGTGGGGGGGAGTCTCCTGCTGAAAGGTATAATTTCCTGAAGTTTAAATTGCGTGGAACAAAATGCCTATCTCAAAATTTTGATTGGATGTGTTTGGGAAAATGATGGGCGCGGAAGGGGTGTTAGTTGCCTTCCAATCACTTTCGACTATTAAAAGGAGCACTAGCCATTTGAATTTCCAATCTAATGAGCCATTTTTGAAGTTTCTGTGACAACTCTTTCTATAAAAACCTTATATGTCTCTAGGGCATAACTTACAACCCTAGCCCTGAGGGCTGTGGGGGTTTTTCATCCTCAAAGACCAAATTTCCAGAACTTTCAACTACGTTGAACAAAATGGCTATCTTAAAATTTTGATTGGATGGGTTTGGGGAAAAGGTGGGCGTGAGAGGGGTGAGAGGGCACTCCAATCACTTTCAACTAATAAAAAGGGCACTAGCCCTTTGAATTTCCAATTGAATGAGCCTTTTTTGAAGTTTCTATGACAACACTTTCTATAAAAACCTTATATGCCGCCAGGGCATAACTTACAACCCTTGCTTTGAGGGCTATAGGGGAGTGTCCTCTTCAAAAACATAATTTCTATCTGGAAATCAACTATGCTGAACAAAATGGCTATCTCAAAATTTTGATTGGATGTGTTGGGAAATGGTGGGCGTTGAAGGGGTGTTAGTTGCCTTCCAATCACTTCCGACTATTAAAAAGGGCACAAGCCACTCCAATTTCCAGTTAAATGAGCCCTTTTCGAAGTTTCTACAACAACTTCTTTGATGACGAAGTGCCCTGGTCTAAATGAAAAAACAATAAATAAAACATTGTGCCAATATTGTTCTTATAAGCCCCCCAGGGCATAACTTACAGCCCTTGCCCTGAGGGTTGTGGCGGAATGTCCTCCTCGAAACATATTTTCTATCTGGAAATCAACTATGCTGAACAAAATAGCAATTTCAAAATCTTGATTGGATGTGTGTTGGGAAATGGTGGGCGTGGAAGGGGTGTTAGTCTCATTCCAATCATTTTCGAATATTAGAAAGGGCCCTATCTATTCCAATTCTCAATTAAATGAGCCCTTTTCAAAGCTTCTACGACAATTCTCTCGATAAGAAGTGCCCTGGTATGAAAAAAAAATAATACATTGTGCCAACATTGTTCTTTACTTAGGCAGCGCAATTGCGCTGCCTATGATAACAACAAAATATTATGACCAGAAATCTTGAACTGGGGGTCTGAACATTTTGTTTCACTGCACATGCTCAATCCTACTTTATTGAAAGTAAGCTTAGGTGCCCGCTGACCTGATCTTAAGGGAGGGATAGGGTCAAGAACTTTACCAGGAGAATGAGGTGATACGAGTCTAATAACTCTGATTTTGATTGGTGAATGTTTTTCAATTTCTTAATGCAGCTGTGTAAATAAGCATTCCTTTGCAAAAAAAAACAATGGATATTTTACTGTGGGATACTTTGCTGTGAGGAGGTATACATGTAAGCATTAAAATGTATGTTCAATTCAATAGTTTGTTACTTAGATGTTTATTTCAGACTTTATAATGCACACCATATACAAATCTCAAAAATTTTCAATATTACTTTGTAAGTTAGAGCATAGATAGTTTAGGAACTCTTTCATTAGAACTTATAGGATTTTCATCTAAGATTATTTAGCCCTCTTCCTTTTTCTTTGTCTTAATGTGGAGTGATAATGTATTACAAGTTACTGCAACTGATTTACTTGTAGTAGCTCCTTGGATTCAAAGCACTAGGCTATCTTTTTGAAGCTTATATTTCAGGTTCAATATTCTTTGAGAGGACATGGTCAGCCGGCTTTTAACTGAGCATTGTAGTTTGTGGTGTTTGAGGCCCTCCAATTAATTATTTTGAAAAGTACACTGTGTGTACTTTTCAAATGCAATTAGCACATTACATTCAAATAGGCAGTGGCCAATGGTTCCATTTTTTTATATTTCAGGATCTGCAATCTGGGGATGAGGGCGTGAGGCCAGTTTCTGGGGCCACTCTGGGGATGAGGGTGTGAGGGAATTTGACATGAGAAAACCAGTGAGTTGAGGTCATTTGAGTCTGCACACCTTCTAGGGTAGATTTTGAAGTAAAGTTTGTGGGCAATGGGGATAAACTTGGTTCATTAATAGTCAAATGGACCTTTGATAATCTCCATTGAGAGATGTCTCTTATAGGGGTGGGTCTCCTAATTGGTTGGTCCATAGTTGGCAATTTTTAGCAATTTTATCTGCATGGTGATTACCAATCCTTCCAAAGTGTCTAGGAATACACTGGAGTTAGGCCTTTATACCCTCAAAAGCAATTGCATTTTAAGAGTTAGACAGTGAAAAGTATCTGTTCTTAGCTTAAATTCTGAGCCTAAATCAAGGAACTCAAGACTTGACATAATGCAAGGATTATCAGAAAGTTTCTCACCAGTTGTTATATTAAGGGAAGGAAGATATACGCCACATGACACAATATTATCCATTTTGAGCCATCAGCATTTTTGCAATGCTCTTCAAAATCTGAGCCATCAGCAATGCTCTCTTTATACATTGTTAGTTAATTCAGCACTGTTTTTTTAAAGAAAGACAGCATAATTGTTGTAATTTTCTTCTTTTTCTGTGATAATAGAAGTTGGAGGGGCAATCCCATTTGATTTTCCTCAGCTTAGCAGGCTGAGATCTATAAATTTGCCCTCTACTTGTAGTATCTGATTGAAGTTGCAGTTGTCTTTGGAAATCAGCAGATTGTTAATGCTTGAATTTCTATGGAGGAAAATTATTGGTAAATTTAACTAATTAGTGTTGCTTATTTATTTTTATTATTCAATGCAAGACTGACCAAAATAAAATACTGCCTGAAAAACCTCAAATTTGATTCAAAATGTCTTTATTTTGATATACCTGGTACTTTAATGCCTGAAAAACTAAGATTCATAATGCTAATTTGAAAAAAAAAAAAATCAGGAATTACTTGTATATAGCCTAAAGAGCTGGAACTGGCGTGTATGATATGCAAGATTTATTGAGGGTAATAAAAAATAAATACTTGACAATGTGAATGAGAAGTAGAGCCCAGCCAATATTATCTGGTCAATATGGAAGCCAGTGTCATTATTGCACATCAGAAAAAAAAAATATTGGGTATTGGCCTTTTTTTTTCTTTGTGTGCAGATTATTGAGAAGATGGTGCCAGAACTCCTTGGTTAAGTTTTGCTTGTCCAGTGCTGCTAAGTCTGACCATGGCAGAGACAGCAACAGAGGTGAGTCAAATGAAGTCAAAGTATGTTTGTTGTCAATACTTGTCACCTGGTGCAGCAATGTTCAAAATATATGGCGAGTCCAAGAACGTACCCAGAGAAATTGTTCTTTCGTGTCCCCTGGATCCCAGACACAAGCAACGTTAAAAGGTGGCTACAAGAAGAAACACAGAGTCAGACATTGGAAGATGCAAAATTAGCCACTGTGCAGAAGAGGAGGAAAACTCCAAACAGAAGAGAGTAAACAGAGCAAGTTTGATTGACTGCCTTTTTGATATCATACTTGCAACTTCAACAAGTGAGAAGAAGAGTCAGCAGATAATATTCATCAGGAACTAGAAAGCTACATGAGTGAAGCTGTTATTGACAGGAAAAAAACCATCTGTTAGAATGGTGGCCAAATAACAGCAGTCGTTTCAAAAGACTGGCACAATTTGCTTGGAAGTCTCTCTGCTGTCCCAAGCAAGACTTTTCAGCACAGTTAGGAACATTTATGATGACAAACAAAGGTTTCTGAAAGGGGAAAATGCTGAAAAATTGCGCTTTCTGCATTACAAATTGCCCCAGTTGCACTGGACTTATTAAGCCCTATCCACACTAGAACACTATTTGGTTTGGTTGTTTTTTCTAAATTAATTTAAAAAAAAAAACTGTTTCCACAAAATAAGTTTTTAAAAGAAAAGTAGAGAACTCGATTAAACCAAAAATGAGCAAAAATAAAATCAAATACACTACCAAGCGTAAAACTACCACAAATCAGCATCGATAAATAAACAAAACCCAAAACGAACAAAAATATAAATGAAAAAAATATAAATGTTTTTACTTTTATAACTTTAATAAACGCAATAAAATTAACATTTTGATTAATAAATATCAGTATATGTATATTAAACTGACAATGCATATTCATTTGTATTTTTTTCAGTAAAGTACAAATTATGTTCTGGCCTAGGGAAGGCACAGGGGTTTTGAGCCCAACTTATATTAATTTCTGCTTGTTTTGAGTTTGACTTGGTTATTTATTGTAATTTCTGTTCATTTTGGGTTTCATTTATTTGTTGATGCTGATTTGTGGTAGTTTCATGCTTGGTAGATTATTGATATGATTTTTGCTAATTTTTGATTTAATGGAGTTCTTTACTTTTTATTAAAAAAATTATTTTGTGGAAAAAGTTTTTTTTAAATAATTTCTGTTCGTTTTATATTGACATAGTCTTTTTCAGAGAATAATAAAACAACACTTTGAATCTTTCCGTTTTTTTAAGAATTTATAGTTTGGCCTGACACCTGTATGCTGGAGAAAATTTTACAAAATACGCCCTTTTAAAAATCTGGACATAAATAGTAGTGTTTAATTTAGTTTCATACCTCCTCTAGTTGACCTGAAATAGAAAACTTGATACCATTCACAAAAAGATCTGTTTACTCTCTTTGATAGCTTGGATACACTAATGCTATTTTGATTTGGTTAAATTTTAACAGCAGAAGTAGCCCTGAAAGTTTGAACATAATACCCTCAGTCATTCTTGGGGTACTGCTGAGATGCCTTATTGGGAATTAGCAATAACAGGGGGGGGGGGTCATCATCCTCAAAGATCTAATTTCCAGAGCTTTCAACTACGTTGAACAAAATAGCTATCTCAAAAATTTAATTGGATGTGTTTGGGGAAATGGTGGGCGCGAGAGGGGGATTAGTTTCCCTCCAATCACTTTAGACTGGTAAAAAGGGCACTGGCCCTTTGAATTTCCAATTGAATGAGCCCATTTTGAAGTTTCTACAGCAATACTTTCTATAAAAAGCTTATATGCGCCCAGGGCATAACTTACAACCCTTGCCCTGAGGGCTGTGAGGGGGTTGTCATCCTCAAAGACATAATTTCGGGACCTTTCAACTATGTTTAACAAAATGGTTATGTCAAAATTTTGATAGGATGTGTTTGGGGAAATGGTGGCGTGAGAGGGGGGTTACTTGTCCTCCAATCACTTTCGACTAGGGCATAACTTACAACCCTTGCCCTGAGGGCTGTGGGGGTGTTTCATCCTCAAAAACATTAGTTCCGGACTTTTTAACTACGTCGAAAAAAAATGGCTATCTCAAAATTTTGATTGGATTTGTTTGGGGAAAAGGTGGGCGTGAGAGGGGGTTAGTTGCCCTCCAATCACTTTCGACTATTGAAAAGGGCACTAGCCCTTTCAATTTCCAATCAAATGAGCTTTTGTTGAAGTTTCTACAGAAATGCTTTATACGACAAGTTTCTACAACAACCCTTGCCCTGTGGGCTCTGAGGGGGTTATCATCCTCAAAGACCTAATTTCTACAACTTTAGACTATGTTGAACAAAATTAATATTTTAAAAATTTCGATTGCATGTGTTTGGGGGAGTGGTGGGCGTGAGAGGGAGGTTAGTTGCCTTCCAATTACTCTCAACTATTAAAAAGGGCACTAGCCCTTTGAATTTCCAATCAAATGAGCCCTTTTTCAAGTTTTTACGACAACGCTTTCTATAAAAACCTTATATGCCCCCAGGGCATAACTTACAACCCTTGCCCAATGGTGGGCGTGGAAGGGGTGTTAATTGCCCTCCAATCACTTTAAAACTATTAAAAAGGGCACTATCCATTTCAATTTCCAATCAAATGAGCCCTTTTTGAAGTTTCTATATTGTGAGGAGACGAATAGTACCCTTACAGACATTCGATTTTGTCAGTGAATGGAAGAGTTATTTAAGATATTTCCATTGATTTGTGAGGAGGCGAATAGTAGCCAACCCTTATAGAAATTCGTTTTTGTCAGTGAATGGAAGTGATATTTAAGATATTTCCATTGATTTGTGAGGAGGCAAAGAGTACCCTTATAGACATTCATTTTTGTCACTGAATGGAAGTGTTATTTAAGATGTGAATTTAATTCCTATTTATTTATTTATATTTCTTTTCTTTTGTTTTTTCTCTCTCTTTGATAGTGATATATTTAATTAACAAAAAGTTTAAATACAAAAATAAATCTGATTCACCCAAAACCAAACGGTTTACATGGGGTGAAACAAGCAAAAAAAAAAAAAAAAAAAAAAAAATAATACAAACATGTAAAAACATTCAAAAACACAATAATAAAAAAGAAAGATAAAAAGAGACAAAAGAAAAGAAAGAAAAAAAAAATAATAATAATAGTACAGGGACAGCAACTACATACCATATTCATGTTGTGGGGTCGCACTCACAAACCAACAAGCAATTACAACTTAATTTAAATTAAATCAAATCAAGTCACCTCCAAAACAAACAAAACTAGAATTCATACTTACTTAATAATTTTTCTTTCAGTTTTGCTTTAAAACCACTATCATTTTCAAGTTTCTTCATATCATTATCCAAATTATTCCATAAATTTCTACACTTTATAATAAAAGAAAATGTGGACCTTGCAGACACTATAGGTCGAGTATAATAATCATTTTTACCCCTAGTATTTTGGTTATGTATATTCCATCGGCTGTACAACCAACCATTAAAGCACTCCGGCAGCTGCTTCATATTGTACCTATGCATAAATACTAATATATAAAAATGATGAAGACCTGCCGCTGGCGGTATCCTAAAATCCCTATAGACTTCTCGAACCGAATCTCTTTCTGATTTTCCTGATAATACTCTAATAGACTTGTTTTGGATAATTCGCACAGGACTAACAATTGAAGAAAATGTACCCGTGTATACAGAAGAACAATACAAAATATAGGGATGGATTAACGAAAAATAGAGAAGCCCAAGTATACTAATTGGAAACATATTTTTAAGTTTACGAATCATCCCCAAATTACGCGATAGAATCCAGGATAAAGTTTCAATATGGGATCAGAAACTGAGAGTCTCATATATAATAATGCCAAGATACTTTACTGCCTCTTGACGAGCAATAGTACCATCTTCATATGCTATATGCTGTATCCATGGATAATAATTTGATGTCCTCGAAAATATGAGAAAATTACTCTTAGAGGGGTTCACCTTTAGGTGATTCACTGTCAGCCATCTTGAAACATCATTGAGTAATTCTCTTACACTTTCCGGGAGCAACCTCTCTGACTTTGTAATCACCACTAAAGAAGTATCATCAGGAAACATAGGCACTGTAGCCGCGTTATCATTTTTGACGGTCTCACTCATTCTTGTTTCCAGTCTACTAACAGACTGTGGAAGATCATTCCCAGAGATTAAAAATAATAATAAGGGTTCAAGTACCGAACCCTGTGGAACTCCACACTCAATACAATTTTTATGAGAACCCATATTACCAATTTGAACATATTGTTTTCTACAAGACAAAAAAGGACGTAAAAACGAAAGAGCTGGACCCCTAATCCCATAAATTTTACACTTCATTAACAGAATATCGTTACTGACCGTATCAAAAGCCTTTACAATATCTAAAAATACAGTTGCCACTTTATACCCATTATCCAGCGCCATATTAATAATGCTAGTCAAATATATGTTTGCATGCTCAGTAGTGCAATCTTGACGGAATCCAAAATGTGTGGGAGTAAATATTTTCTGATCTTCCAGATATTGATAAATTCTGACCGAAAAGAATTTTTCTAGTATCCTAGACATAATGGGTAAAATCGAAATTGGTCTATAATTTTCAACAGCACCAGTATTCCCTCCTTTATGTATTGGTATTACATAAAGTGTGTTAGTTTTGTTGTATTTTGATGTATATTATTTTTAAAAAACATTTTTTTTTGTTGAGAAAGGCTCCCAGACGTGGGGCCGAAATATTCGGAGTTTTTTTTAGTTAAGTGCTTATTTTGTTGTTATTTATCCACTGCTTTAATAAAATAAAAACCCATTTTTCTTGCTTAATTTTTTGTAAATGGAAAAGCAGTGTGGCCTAAGAAATTATTTAAGGGCACTAGCCCTTTGAAATTCCAATCGAATGAGCCTTTTTTGAAGTTTCTACAACAACGCTTTCTATAAAAATCTTATATGCCCCCAAGGGATAACTTACAACCCTTGCCCTGAGGGCTCTGGGGGAATGTCCTCCTCAAAAACATAATTTCTATCTGGAAATCAACCACACTGAACAAAACGGCTATCTCAAAATTTTGATTGGATGTGTTAAGGGAAATGGTGGGCATGGAAGGGGTATTAGTTGCTTTCCAATCACTTTTGACTATGAAAAAGGGCACTAGCCATTCCAATTTCCAATCGAATGAGCCCTTCTCGAAGTTTCTATGACAACTCCTTTGATACAAAGTGCCCTGGTATGGAAAAAAAATATAATAGTACATTGTGCCAACACCATTCTTTAACTAGGTAGCACAATTGTGCTGCCTATGATAAACCTCTTTTGTATTATTAATTAAAAGAAAACTTTTTCCACAAAATAAGTTTTTCAAAGAAAAGTAAAGAACTCCATTAAACCTAAAATGAGCAAAAATGAAACCCAAAATGAACAGAAATTACAATAAATAACTGAGTCAAACTCAAAACGAGCAGAAATTAACATGAGTTGTGCTCAAAACCCCTGTGTCTCCCCAAATCCAGAACATAATTTGCACTTTACAGAAAAAATATAAATGGTTTTACTTTTATACCTTTATTAAATCAAATAATATTAGCATTTTGATTTATAAATATCAGTATATGTACATTAAACTGACAATGCACATTCATTTGTTTCTAGTTCCTGAACTTTAAACTGCATAGAAGAAAATGGCTATCTCAAAATTTTGTTGGATGTGTTTGGGGAAATGGATGGCATGGAAGGGGGGTTAGTTACCCTCCAACCACTTTTGACTATTAAAAAGGGCACTAGCCCTCTTAATTTCCAATTGAATTAGCACCTTTTGAAGTTTTTACAACAACAATATCTATAAAAACCTTATAAAAAAAGGCACTAGCCCTTTTTATTTCCAATCAAATGAGCCCTTTTGACGTTTCTACGACAAACCTTTCAATAAAAACCTTATATTCTCCCAGGGCATAACTTACAACCTTTGCCCTGGGGGCTCTTGGGGACTTGTCTTCCTCAAATATATAATTTCCAGAACTTTCAACTACGTTGAACAAAATGGCTACCTCTAAACTTTGATTGAATGTGTTTCCAATTTCAATTTCCAATCAAATGAGCCTTTTTTGAAATTTCTACAATAACTTTCTATATAAACCTTATATGCCCCCAGGGCATAACTTACAACCCTTGCACTGCTTTGAGGGGGTTATCATCCTAAAAGACCTAATTTCCAGAACTTTCAACTACATGGAACAAAATGCATATCTCAAAATTTTGATTGGATATGTTTGGGGAAATGGTGAGCGTCATAGGGGGGTTAGTTGCCCTTCAATCACTTTCGACAATTAAAAAGGGCACTAGCCATTTCAATTTCCAATTGAATTAGCCCTCTTTGAAGTTTCTACAACTTCGCTTTTTCTTTAAAAACCTTATATGCCCCCAGGGCATAACTTACAACCCTTAAGAGCTCATCCTTAAAGACCTAATTTCCAAAACTTTCAACTATGATGAATAAAATGGCTATCTAAAAATTCTGATTGGATGTGTTTGGGGAAAAGGTGGGCGTGAGAGGGGGGTTAGTTGTCCTCAAATCAATTTCAACTATTAAAAAGGGCACTAGCCCTTTGAAGTTCAAATTCAATGAGCCCTTTTTCAAGTTTCTATGACAAAGATTTCAATAAAAACCTTATATGCCCCCAGATCATAACTTATAGCCCTTGCCCTGAAGACTGTGGGAGGGGTGTCCTGCTCAAAGGTATAATTTCCTGAACTTTAAACTGCATGGAACACAACGGCTATCTTAAAATTTTGATTGGATGTGTTTGAGGACATGGTGGGCCTGGAAGGGGTGTTAGTTGCCTTCCAATCACTTTCAACTATCAAAAAGGGCACTAGCCATTTTAATTTCCAATCAAATGAGCCCTTTTTGAAGTTTCTATGACAACGCGTTCTATAAAAAACCTTACATGCCCCCAAGGCATAACTTACAACCCTTGCCCTGAGGGCTGTGGGGCAGTTGTCATCCTCAAAGACCTAATTTCCAGAACTTAAAATTACGTTGAATAAAATGGCTATCTCAAAATTTTGATTGGATGTGATTGGGGAAAAGGTGGGTGTGAGAAGGGGGTTAGTTGCCCTCCAATTACTTTTGACTATTAAAAAGGGCACTAGCCCTTTAAATTTCTAATCAAATGAGAATTTTTTGAAGTTTCTATACCAATGCCTTCTATAACACCTTTTATGCCCCCAGGGCATAACTTACAACCCTTGCCCTGAGGGCTGTGGGGGAGTGTCCTCCTCAAAAACATAATTTTTATCTTTAAATCAACTACACTGAACAAAATGGCTATCACAAAATTTTGATTGGGATTGGATTTTGGGAAATGGTGGGCGTGGAAGAGGTGTTAGTTGCCTTCCAATCACTTTTGACCACTAAAAAGGGCACAAGCCATTCCAATTTCCAATTGAATGAGCCCTTTTTAAAGTTTCTACAACAACTTCTTCAATACTAAGTGCCCTGCTCTAAAGGAAAAAAATAATAAACAATACATTGTGCCAACATTGTTCTTATATGCCCCCAGGGCATAACTTAAAACCCTTGCCCTAAGGTTAGTGGAGGAGTGTCATCCTCAAAAATATATTTTCTATCTGGAAATCAACTACACTGAACAAAATGACTATCTCGAAATTTTGATGGGATGTGTTTGGGGGAATGATGGTTGTGGGGGGGGGAGGCTAGTTGACCTCCAATCACTTTTGACCATTAAAAAGGGCACTAGCCACTCAAATTTCCAATCGAATGAGCCCTTTTCGAAGTTTCTAAGACAACTCCTTTGATACAAAGTGCTCTGGTATGGAAAAAAAAAATACATTGTGCTAACATTGTTCTTTACTTAGGCAGTGCAATTGCACTGCCTATGATTTGGATTCCACAGTGAATTTTTGAGGCTGTTCTTTGGTGCATGATAGAATAGGGAGAAACATTTGAGCATGAATATGGGGAGAGAATGCATGGTATAAAACTTTAATGAAGGTTTTTTCATGGATGGGAATTTATCAGCAAATTATATCAGTACAATACTGGTATCAGTATCAGACCCCAAAAATCCATATTGGTTTGGCTCTAATAAGAAGTGCCTAGAAATTCAGGAATATTTTGGATTTGGGTGATGGACAGGCCCTCCATGTGTACATTCCTCAGCTTGCAGTTAAAACTGGAAGCAACTCTGAAAATCTAGCAAATAGAAATTTTCTGATTCTAATGAAGTAAGAATCTGGTATGATAGTGTTTAGTTTGGAAGGAGACATGTATTATACTGTTACCTCTGAATATAATGAAGTAAGGACTTTGTTATTATGGTGTTAAGTTCAATGAAGGACTTAAACTTTTCTGTCAAATTTTAAAATAGTACCCAAAATTTTGACAGAAACCTGGAGACAGAGCTTTTGGCTATTTCTGAAATTAGAGGATTTAGATGAACAAAACTTTCAGGAATTAATCCAGACCCTAAATTGTACACTTGGGGGATCTTTTGAAGTATTTATGCCACTCATCTCCTCCAAAGGGTGCTTACCTTTGATGATATTGAAAATCCTTTTTTTTTATAAAAGTTAAACTTTCATAAATAGATCTAGAGCATATAAACCTATGGCTTCTTCCTGTATTTAATAAAATAAATAAAAATTAACAAAACTCAAGTAAAATGTTCTGAGTGTCATTTCTTTACTAAGTTCTGATTTATATGGTTATAAAGAATCTGACAAAAAAGTAGAAAAATAAAGCCAAATTGAAAAATTAGGTCAATAGAACTGAAAAAAGAGCCAGTAAGGTTTAAAATCCAACTGAAATATTTAGAATTATGATTTTTAAAACCTAACATTAAGAAAAATAGACTCAAATCAAAATTAAGGAGAAACATTTGTTAAAACAGGTCTACCTTTTAGTCTTTATCATTTAAGTCTTAGAAATGCTGAAGAAAGAGGTGTCAAAAGCTAATTTGAGTCTAGGCCTGCTGAAATACACTATCACTAGCTACTTCTGTACTGTCTTCCTGAGACTTTACAAAGCTATTGTTAGGTCATTCTTGGACTTTGGAACATGTCTGACCTTCCCCCCTATAAACATGACACCAGAATAACTGAATGAGTTTAAAAAATGCCACCAAATGCATCATGGACCTGCAAAATATGCTGTATAATAAGAGACTGGAGCACCTAAAACTACCAACACTAGTCTTCAGATGTCACAGATGTGATATGATGCTGACCTACAAATATAATAGTCAACCAAACAACACTCTCCTTACAAAACATAGATGTCAACACAACACTAGAGGAAACTCACAGAAGCTAGCTAAGCAAAGAGTGAAGACCAGAATGCACCAAAACTTTTTTTTACCAAGCATATTTCCAACAACTGGAACAACATCCAAGACAAATCTGCAACTGCACCCACTAGTGCCTCCTTCAAGTTAAGACTTGACAAAGAATAGAACAACAAGCCATGGAAATATAAGTGGGACAGTCCATCCCTCTCAGATGGCAACTAATGCAACATCACTGGGCCCATTTCACAGTGACATTCTAAATTAACATCATTGACATGGAGCAGAACAGATCCAGCATGGACAGCATACTCCAAGTGCAAATTAAGGTAATACAGATAAGAACTTAAAAACAGCTTCTTTCTACAGTAATAATATGTACTTGTAACACATAAGTTAGAGAGTATAAAAAATGTGCAATTTGTATCTGCCTTCAATGTTGTGTCTGAACATAATAACCATTGCTATTGCATAGCCCCTCTCTGCCCCACCCCTACACTAATGTCTGGTTATAATCTAGACTATTTGCATTATTTTTTGTGCTCATTACTCACCAAAAGTAGGTTGATAATGCCCCAGCAATCTGCCATTTGGCTGATATGACTTTAAATATATGGCCTACCTATACTTCAAGATAGATAAGTAACTCCTGGAAGGTGTCCAGCAGCATGCCACCAAAACACCATACAACCTGGCAACTCTCCCTTACCATGGGAGTCTTGCAGAATCAAAAATTCTAACTGTTACCTACCATAGAAAAAAAGAGATGGCATCATAGCATTCAAGCATCTACAAGCCAATCTAACTTCAGACATTCTCCCCATTAACTCCAACCAGACAATCCAGGGGAATTACCTAAAAATTTCAAAGCAAACTACTAACTGCAGAGAATGTTATCACTTCTATCCCAACCATGTTGCTTTGCTTTAATAAGTCCCTGAGCAATCAAACCATCCAATCTCAAACCCTGATGTCATTCAAGTGAAATCCTGAGAGTTCAAGAAGGCTGGCCCTCCCTGTCTTCTTTTGCACCCTAAGTGTGCATTAATGATTTTGTTTTTTGATGATTTTTCACACTTTTCTTTTGCCTGAGAAACAAATATGATCCACTAAAAGAGACCTATCATCTGATTTTTTTGATTTGATGAATTGAAAACTTGTATTCTAAAATGGCCCTCAGAAGCAAGAGGCTATAAAAATATTTTTTGGATATTACAAGTACAGAGCTATAAAGAGAGACCTTTTGCTTTGGTTTATGTGCAAAGTCTAACTGTATTTTAAATCCAGATATTTAATTAGTACATCAGCATTATAAACAAACCTTTTAGTTTACTCAATGAACAAAACATTAATAGGTCCTTTGAAACTAGATGGCTTAGGCTGCAGCCACACATGCATGCAAAACTATTTGTATCTCATTTAATCCATTAAAAAATACAAAAAGTATAAATATATGAAACACAATTAAGAATTGTAAATACTTGAGATTCCTTGGGTACATATTCCTAGAGTATCACTTGAATATGTCTAGTGTTAATTAAATGACACTAAAAGAAGAAATCAAGAATATTATGTTGATAGACAACTTTATTTATTAGTTTCATTATCATGAGACTTTAAAAAACATCAGAAATAAAACCAAACCAAAAATAATTATTTACATCTCAAGAAATTATGAAAATCAATAAAATGAAAATTCCTGAGTTCTATCATAGCATATCTATTTTAAGATATAGGCCAACAAGAGGCAGAATTTCCAAAATAGCTGCTTATTCTCTTCTATAGCTAGCTTATCACTATAGAAAAACTACACTTGCCTTATTAATACTTAATCATGGAAATGCTAAGAGGAAGAAGATACTTAGCCAAGTGGCTCTAGATTATTGAGATTTCTGCAATTTTTTCTTTAATATCTTATATTTTTCCTATAACTTGTCTATTTTTCAAAATGCAAAGGTGATTCAAGGTTTATTTCAGAGGTGACTAAAGCCTAACCTATTGTATGGGTAGTGGAATTTAGGTTGACTTGGCAAGAGTATCAAGACACAGGGAATCTCTTGACACAGGCAGTGAACAGGAATAAAAACATACATTATTCTGTTCTCTGTCTATGCATTTACAAAGTGCAGGCAGTAATTTTGATCTTTTTTTGTAACCTATGCAGGTTTAAAGGTTTTGTAACCTTTATTTATCTCTGAAATAAACCTTGAATCACCTTCACATTTACCAAATTAATGCAAGTTTGCATTAATTAAACTTGCTCCTAATGCAAGTTTATTGGATCAACCAATTTTACACTCTCCCCTACAAAAAATCCTAGATCCACCCCTGCCTCTAGAGAGTGTAAACTTAAATGAGATGCTAGTCAGTAGCACAGATTATTAGGCCTATTCTCTTGTACTAAGATCTTATATCTAAGATCTCATCACTTTCTGCAAAGATTTCTGTTCTTTTAACTTATCTTTGTTCTAAAATCTTATAGCTTACTGATGTTAGGAAAAAGTGTGAGGAAAACCATTTTTCTGCTGTATAGAACAATAGGGCCATTTTTTCACTCATCAATATGCTAAGATCTTACATCTTTTGTCAGAAAATGCTTAAAAGTGAAATCTTTGAACTAAGATCTTGCATTTTTGATGCAAATGTCTTCATCATCCTGCTCTGATCAGCAGTCTAAGAAAAATGATGATTATATCATCAAATTTCTTTCATCATTGTTCTATTTGGTAGAAAAATGGTGTTCTTCACACTTTTTGCTAAACATCAGTGAGCTGTAAGATCTTAGAACAAAGATGAGTTAAAAGAACAGAAATCTTTGCAGAAAGATGTGATATCTTAGAAGTAAGATCTTAGTACAAAACAATGGGCCTTAATCTTTGCGGAAGATCTTATATGTAAGATCTTAGTGCTAAAAAACAGCCCTATTGTTACTAGACTGCTAATCAGAGCAGAACGATGAAAGACATTTGCAAAATAATGCTATAAGATATAAATTCTTGGTGATAAAAGTTCACTTTTAAGCATTCTTTATCAAAAGATGTAAGATCTTAGCACAAATATGAGTAAAAGAATAGCCCTACTTTTAATAATAACCATAGGCCTAATGATCTATAGCTTAGATTTTAGCTTTCCTCTAATATGTACAATTCTTCCCAATTCCTCTTTGGTAACAAGAAGTGAGGGTTTTTGTTTTATGTAAATTTGCTCAATTCCATACTGTTTTTTTACCCTAGCCTAGAGGGGTAATTTAGCATGTGATGCAGGCTGGCTAAGCCTGGGACAGGAAAGAAACTTTTACTTTAGTGCAAGACCAGTAGTTTATGTTTTAGAATAAAACATTGGACAAAACATGGGGATTTGAACACGTAAATGCCAGAATGAAATAATAGTCCTACCGTACTTAAGCAGCCCCTCCATAACGCATTTAAAGTTTATTTCGTTTCTTTCTTGAAAAACCCATAGGCTCAAACAGCGTTTCAAACATATATTGCGAAAAGATAGCCGGTAAATTCCCTGTGGTTTTACTTGTTGTTGTTTTTAATGGACATTCAGACGCAGGATTCTGTCTCAGGACTCTGTCCAAGTTTCCTGCTCAGAATGGTTGAAAACTGAAAATAGGAACTATCGAGCAATATTTTCAGAACTGAAAACACATATTTAGGTGGAAACTATGATTGTGAATTACTTATTCCTGAAAATACCCTGGGCTTTCAACCATTCTGAGCAGGAAACTTGGACAGAGTCTGAGACAAAATCCAGCGTCTGAACACTCACTTAATTACATAAAATTCCATAAATGTGCCTAAAAACAAGTTGAAACTGATGAACGATGACATCAAACATAAAAATTAGAGACTGATTGGTGATCATCCTGAGCTAAAAGTCCTATGTAAAAAAAAGACAAGAAGATTCAATTATGAAAGATTAGTGCGGGCAAACTAGAGTTTGACCCCAAATACATTGCAACAGAAATGATTTTTACACCATGTTGAAAAGAAAAAAGCTGAACAATATATCTAAAGTTGCACATTCTAGGTCGACGCAAATCTAATATTTTTTTGGCATATCTATCAGTTTTCTCACTTTCCTAACAAAAAAATTAAGTTCCGGTAAATGGTCGTTTTTCTTGAACTTTATTATTATTCCGATGTCAAAAGACGAGACAAATGCGAAAACAGAGTCAAATTTTGTTTACAGTATATAAAAAAATTATAATCATCAATATGAGATTTTTACGCTTTTTGTCATATTGACTCCTTTTATTTACCAGACCATCTTTCGCTGGCTAATTGTCAATTTTGAGATTTAATAATTAGTTAGCCCAAATCTGATCGTTGCTGGCTCCATCACCTGATGGCTGGGCCTAAAAAAAGTGATTGCATGATGTTTATTAAAACATTAAAAATATTACAAAGTGGAAATCATCTATGAAAATAGTTTTAAGCGGCCGACATTCAAAATACCTCTTAGAATAAGCTATTATCAACACACTGGCTAGTCTTTACAACTAATGAATTGTCAAATCAGCTTCATGAACATTTGAAAAACAGAATCAAACTCCGACTAGTATTTACAACTTATTCTTTTGATTCAGACACCTAAGCTTCGATGTTCTCCTCATCGTTGCAGCTAACAATTCTTGGAGAGTTAAAATATGATGTTCCTTTGCAAGTTTTACACGCAGCAGTGCAAGCTAAGCCGTTTTTAAAGCAGCTACATCTCGTTGAGCTACATTTCAGTTGACAAGAGCACTTCACGATTTCTAAGAGTAGACAAGGGGATGGTGGGATGTCAGTAGTCAGTGGATAGAAGAACTCATCTTTGTTTCTCAAAACCCGTTCCTCGGCTTTAAGTTCAGAATCAGGACCTTCACTCTATACCTGAGATTGGTAGAAAATCCTGTAACTTAGGAATTTAGCCACATGAGAAGTTGGTCGTAACTGTTCTGGGTGGACGAACGTGCTAGCAGTAGTCACCTTTCTTTTTAAAAACTTCACTGCGGTGTTCATTCAGCTTTCCCCTTTTTGATGAGCCATTTTTCATGAGCAGAGCGTCTTCTTCAGTCACCCTTACTTCGTAGCTAACCTACTTACTAGCCCTTACTTACTGGTTAAGCAATTTGTTTGGGGTCAAACTCTAGTTTGCCTGTACTAATCTTCCATAATTGAATTTTTCTGTATTGAATTGTATATAATTACAGATAAAAACAACAACATTAAGTAAAACCACAGGGAATTTACCTAAGACGGTAGAATTGTCTGAGCCTTAAGAATTATTAGACTTGATATCTAAGAGCCGTGCTCAGCAAGCAACCTACGTAAATAAAATAAAATTTACAATAGAATGGAATCTTTAAAACTAAAGTTGAAAGACTAAAACACTCCCATAATCATTACTTCGACGAAGTTCAACCATGACTGGTTATACAATTCCAATGCCTAAGGTAAATTCCCGGTTGTTTTAGCTGTTGTTGTTTTTATGATGGAAATACAGTGTGAGTAGTTAGGGGGTAATAATCCCATGACTCATATATCCCTTTCAATCCCGGTACCGGAACTTTTTTAACCTACTGAATATTTAGCAAATGCTTAGTAGATCACACAGGAGTTATTGTTAACATTTTACACAAATATGGTTGTTATGTAATAATTTAGGAGATGTAATTACTTACATACGGAAATTTAAATTTTTAAAAACATACTGGTCGGTAGGAAACACCCTTAAGGGTATTTTTCAAGCCGGTAGTCAGGTGGGGAATTCCCGCTTGTAAAAAAAAATGATATTAGTATCCCCTCAAAAAGTTTTTTGTTCAGGACATTTTTCAAATTATTTTTCTTCGAGACGTTTGCTCAAGGCATTTTCCAATCCACTAGTCAAGGCAGGAGCCCCCACATGTAAAAAAAATGGATCTTACTACCCCTTCGAGAGGTTAGTCTAATGTTTACTTATGTGGATGACGTTATTTTGTATATCAACGACGCTTTTTTGCTAGGGCCTACACAAAGGTTTCTTTTGCTTCTAAACGTGTAAAACTTCCTGCTGACCTGATGTTTATTTTTATTGTTTCCGATAACAAAGGTTTACACCGTTACGTGGTCTAAAAAAGGGATTGTTTTGTTCCAAGAAGCCTTGACAGTACTGCAGCAACAACAGACGGTCATAAACCTCTCAAAGAGGTTATTTCAAGTTACAAGACTTGTTTGTTCTCTTACGAGGCAGAGGACCGGTAGAAGCCTTTTTTACCTGAGCGTTTGAAAAGGTTGATTTAACAATGGCAGGTGGTTCAGGATAAGACGTATTTTATTTTTATCAAATTGACAAGTCACGGTTAAAGATAATATAAAAACTTATTTGTAAAATAAATCTTTGATTTGCGATAGGAGTGGAGGAAGCTATGATTAGTCTTTTCATAAGGAAAATGTAACTGCCTCTAATTTGAGTAGTCACTATTTATTTTGGTGAAGGTGGTGGAAACTGAACGTAAGTTATTTGGAAAATTAAATAAGTTTAATCTTTATTTCAGTAGAATCCCAGCCAAGAAGGTTTCCTCCTCCAAAGAAGCAGTGGGTATGCAATGATGCAGAGGATATCATGCAAAGTGAAGATGCGGGACGTTCGAGACCTCCTGCACTACCCCTGCAGAACGATGATTCGAGACGTTCAAGGCCTGCGTCCCAATTCACACCGATGATGCTAAGATTGACAACATTAATAGAACCCTTCTAGTAAGTAAAATCGTAGTTATTGAGACTCATAGATTGAAAAAATTCACCATTGTTTACTCCAACAATCACGAATATCCCAGCCCCAATATGTTTATGCCTATAAAAAGTTTTTTTTTTTTTTTTTTTAGCGCGGTGAAAATAATCTATTCCTTTTCAAGTTAACAAAGGGAAAATAGCTGAGCTGTTAGGGACCCTGTTTTATATATTTGAGTGATGGGCTTTAAGGGTCCTTGTCCTCAAAAAACGTTTACATGTTTTTAAACATTTCTAAAATGATAAATTTTTTTTCTGGTTAAAAATTAATTAATCAGGACCTCGTTTTCTTCCTTTCTTTGCGATTTTATATTTTAGGTTAACAAAACTCTACCATTTCAAAAGGAAAGTAACTGGGACTCTTGGGCACCTTGTTCGATGCTTCTAACAGAGGAGGGGGATTAAGGCCCCTTGTCCTAAAAAATAAAACAGGTTTTTTCATCACTGTTAAAATAATGCATTCGTTTTCAAGCTAAAACTACACTATTTCAAAAAGGGAACAGCTGGACTGTTTGATAGTTCTGAGGGAGGAGGGTTTGAGGGCTCTGGTCCTCGAAAGTAAAACAAATTTATGATCAGTGTTAAAGTAGCGCATTCTTTTCAGCTTAATAAAATCCAATCATTTCAAAAAAAGATTAACTTGGACTGTTTGGGGGTATGTTTGATAGTTCTGGGGAGGTGTCTGAGGGCCCTGGTTATCAAAAATAAAGCAGATTTTTTCGTCTCTACTAAAATAACGCATTCTTTTTCCGATTAAAACCAAACTATTTGAAAGAGAAAATAACAGAGCTCTTGGGAACCTTATTCAATACTGCTGGGAGGGAGAGTAGGGTTTAAGGTCCTAACCATCAAAAACAAAACATGTTTTTCATCGCTGCCAAAGTAACGCATACTTTTTCAACTTAATAAAACTGTATCATTTCAAAAAGAGAATAACAGGGATGGTTGGGGGTATTTTCAATAGTTCTGAGGGAGGGGACTTGAGGGCCCTTCCCTAAAACATTAGACAGGTTTTTCATCACTGCTAAAGTAACGTATTCTTTATCAGCTTAACAAAACTGCACCTTTTCAAAAAGAGAATAACTGGGAGTATTGGAGGGCGTGTTTGATATTTCTGAGAGGGGGGTTGCCTTAACCTTTTTCTAGGTTCCCACTGAAATACCAGTAGATGGGACGGACATTCTATGAAACGATATTAAAACACACTTGATGGAGAAAATCGACTTGTCCCTCTCCCCTGATAGTGACGAACAAGCTTTTATTGACAAGTTATTGAAAGATTGGTTTGTTGAGGGGACCAGTGATACTATAAATATCCCTAATTTTGATATAGATGGTCTCATAGCTGATCTTGGGCTTGACAACGACTATGTACGGATAGATTATTAGCTATCACCCAAAGAACTCGAGAGACTGGTAGTATACAAAGGGAGTAGGACAATGTGGTGCAGGATACGAAAACCTCATCATTATCCATGCATTACCTGAATTTTTATTTGTTTAATTCTGCCTTGCGCAATGTGTAT
Organism: Artemia sp. Qi Xiang Cuo; assembly: GCF_049724085.1. NCBI lineage: Eukaryota > Metazoa > Arthropoda > Branchiopoda > Anostraca > Artemiidae > Artemia > Artemia sp. Qi Xiang Cuo. The sequence continues at coordinate 4,809,539 of NC_142802.1, read as the reverse complement.
GCCTTTAGAGCTGAGTTTGGGGATCCATTTAGCACGCTTACGGGGGTAGTATATGTTTGTTCCAGTAGACGTAGTTCACTTCTATATCAGCAAGATTCGAACCCTTCTTGAAAAACAGATTCAAGAGGGGGAGGTCGGAATGGGGTTAAGGCATCCATCGCACAAAAAAAAATGTTTAATTGAAAAGCTGGGTGAAGTGTATTTGCATTATATGCAATGGGAATGCAAACACTTCACCCAGACCAACATAATTTTGAGGGTATATTTTTGGACTGGGTTGATATCATTAGATGTAAAGTAGATAGCTATAACGAAAAGGGAAGTAAGTCAGCAGTGTCATTCATTGAAAATTTAGATGTTAACGTGGGTAAATTTAAAAAAGATTTTACTTTAAGAGGCGGTAGGAATTAGTTGATAAAATATAATGCAGATTTAAAGGCTCTAGAGGTGTACAACAAATTCCGCTACAGTGCCTCAAGTATGCATTCCTTATTGCAGCCCATAACACACGGATGAAGAATGGTGTTAGTAAGACATATTTGGATGGTTTGGTGGTTAATGGGAGTGGGGAGGGGCAGAGTTCCCGAAAGTAGATTTTAACTGTTTAAATGGACAATACTTAACAGCACTTAAAGGAATAGATGTTTTTGAGTGGGCTAATACACATTGGAGAATGTTGTTATTGTTTTACAGCAGGATACGGAATTTGAGAAGGGGGAAGGAGTAAATAAAACGGAGTTAATTTATGCAGTGAGCGTTCCGTCCATTGAAATAATTAAACGCTGGATATGGCTCCTTTATGAGCCTTCTAGTGAAACCAATTCAATCAGGCATTTTTTCCAATTACAGACATTAGTTGGGTTTTATGTGGGGGTAAAAATTTCAGGGTTCTTGCTTTGATTGTCCAATGTGTCTGTCTAGATCCCATTCAGCATTAAAATCAAAGCACCATTTGAAGCAATGTAAGCGTCATTGGTACCAGTTTGTGGAAACGGTTTATGGTGACAATGCCATCTTGCAATTCAAGAATTTGCAAACTTCACTCTTACAGAGTGACACGGAGTTGTTAGACGCGGAAGACAAATTCAGGGATGTGTATGATCCATCAAATTTGAATCGTATTAAAGAACATAAAGTCATTGATGTCTCTTTTGCGCCTGAACAGAGAGACGCAAGTAATACCATGCAATTGGTAGAGGTTATTGAGATATTGGATTGAGAAGATTGTATGATTGCAACCATGATTGCACTTACTAAACTGCAAATAAGTCAATTTCACGGCTACGCAATACAGCCTATCTAACGATTATATCACCAGAGGACGAGTTGGCCGTTGAAGGTAAGAAAATGAGTTGGGTCTGTAAGGGAAAATTGCTGAGGATTCTGAGAAATTGCCAGTCCGCCACCACAATCATTACACGAGCCCAATTTTACGGAGAGGCAGCAATTTTCGTGAATTGGACCATAAGTCTTTTAATTTAAGCATTAAACAGCAATTCTTTCTACTGGTTTACATACACAATTTCAACTATAGTTTGAAATTCACATTACCATGTTTGGGACGTTTGCAGTGAGGTGAAGTTGTAGATGGTCCATGGGTAGTGGTTCTTTTTCTTATGATATCATAACTAAAGCATCTGAGAAACTACTAGTCTTAGATTTTAACGCAACGGTGAGAAGTTGGTCACATTGTTTCTGGATATATACTCCCTTTATCCGTCAGCAATTACTCACTACTCTTTGCCACGAGGGAATTTAAAATGGCTCAATAATCCCTGTGATTCAAATTCCCGACATTACCACTGTTGAGGAGACTGGGCCACATGGATGATTTTTCTAAAATGATGGTGAAATACCTTTGGAACTTCATGACTCGGTAAAAAATTTTGTCCCTTGCCTAAAGACGGGTGTCTAAGAACTCACTGAGTCCATATAATATTTCTTTTGTAGAGAATGGGGGAGTGCATTGAAAATCTTCAAAACCAAAAGTTAACTGCCGACCTTCGTCCAAATTAGTATTGTTTTACGTCACGTTCTGTTGAGATGGATGCTAGCCAACGGTTTAAAGGTCACAAAGATCCGTAAAGCCCTCGAATTTGATCAAAAGCCCATTATGAAGACGTTTTTTATCACTTTTTCAGTGAAGGTTTTTGAAGCAAAACAAAGGATAAAAAAGAAATCTTAACCACATTTTAAATTCAGCTTTTGGTAATGTGTGCTAGAGTGTGCACAATAGGAGTCGTTGAGAAATGGTAACCCACCCAAAAGAATGTGTTTGAATCATTACCGATCCGAGCTTTACATCGTTCACAATCATAGAGTCGAATATGGTCCTTTTGCATAAAAAAGAGAAATTTAGTTTTACATAAAAAAATTGCGGCTGGCAGTTCCATTTTAGAAATATAAAAAAATCATGTTGTAATTTTGTTCCAATGTGTGTAGGCTCCAATGGCGGAGGAAGGGGCAAGTTCAAGTGTGTTATGGAGACACTGATTCACTCCTTTTAAAAGTTAAGACAGACAATCCGTTAGATGATTTGGAAAACGGTAAGCACATTACCTCTCGAACGGAATTTACCAATTGTGATGATTCCATTTCTCCGGACCTATTGAAGTACCTGGCCCTAAATAAGCTTTTATTCCTGAATTCTGAGACAGAGAGCGACTTGATTTCCCACGGTGCGCTTGCAAGTGCGAAGGTGTACTGCGTGCAAACTCGCTATGAGCAAATCAAAAAAGTTTGTAAGGGGTGCCTACAACCTATGTGAAAGAGAATTCCGGTTCGAGTGTTTATAGAAAATCATTCAGCCAGGGGGGATATACTATTTCTACCATGCTGAAAAACATATAAGAAAATGGCTTTCTATAGGCATAAAAATATAGGGGCTGTGGTATTAGTGGTCGTTGAAAAACACTGCCGTAGCTTTTTTCCATATACGAGTCTCAATAACTACGATTTTACTTACGAGAGGTTTAATATTAATGTTGTAGCTTTGCAGGGGGAGTGCAACAGGTCGTGAAGGTCCCGGATCTTTGCTTTGCATGTTTACATCAGCATCAATGCATACCCTCTGCTTCTTTGGAGGAGGAACCTCTTCTTGGCCGGTTTTCTCCTGAAATAGAGATTAAAATGTTTTAGTTTTCTAAATAACTTACAGTCAGTCTCCACCCTCCTTCCTCAAAATAAAATGTGATTATTCAAATTAGAGATAGTTAGATTTCTACTAGAAATAATTCTTGATATTATCCTTAACCATAACTCAAAATTTGATCGAAAAAACACGCTTTTATCGTGAAACGCCTGTTAAATCAACCATTGTTAAATTAACCTTTTTCTACGCCCGGCTAAACAAAGGATTCAATAGGAAACATGAATTTTAGGGTATATTTTTGAAAGATAATTGCGCGATAATCCATCAGAAAGGCAAGTTGTTATTTTTATTCAATTTGAAAGGGTTGATTTTGACAGTTTTCCAAGTGATATATTTGACGAAATAAAGTAAGTTTATTTTATTCCACATAGAGCCATATAATGAAATAAGGGAAGGGGGTTTTGCTATTATTTTCATATACAAAATCCTAGCAGCTTTAATTTAAGTATGCTAGCCGTTTGTAGGGTGGAAGGTTAACCTCATCCCTTAATGTACTTAAAAATTACAATTTTGCCTAGGTATGCTCGAAAAATATCCTTTTTATTATTTCTAGCGTCAGAATTCATTTTGAATGCTGGACTGCTGACTCTCCACTCTTTTATGCAGATTTATACCCTGGAGAAACAAAGGAACTACCAGGTCCTCTATCTGGTAAGAGAACAGACAAGTTTTGCCTAAGTCTTGTAACTGAAAATATCTGTTTTTAAAGGTTGATGACCGTCTGTTGTTGTTGCAGTACGCACAAGGCCACTTGGACCAAAATAATCTCTTGTCTATACCAATTAATCGTGAATACCTTTTTTGTCAGAAACGATAAAATAAATATCTGGACCATGGGAAGTCTTGCGTATTTAGAAGCAAAAGAAACCCTTGTGTTAGCCCTGGCGAAAAGACAAGTGTCGTAGACATACAAAATTACGTCATCGACAAAAGTAAACATTAGATTAAAACATCTTGAGGGGGTACTAAGTTCAATTTTTGTACACGTGGGGTTCCCTACTTGACTAGCGGCTTGAAAAATACCCTTGAGGGTTTTTTTCTACCTTACCCCTATGTTTTTAAACGTTTAACTTCGCACTACTGGCTTGGGAAATGCCTTGAGAAAATATATCGAAGAAAAATAATCTTGAAAAATGTCTTGAAGAAAAAACGTCTTGAGGGGGTACTAAGATCTTTTTTACATGCGGAGATTCCCTACTTGACTAGTGGCTTGAAGAATACCCTTGAGGTTTTTTTCTACCTTACCCCTATTTTTTTAAACGTTTAACTTTGCATATTTAAACAATTGCATCTCCTAAACTCTTTACCTCCAGTCCGAACTGTCTTGTGCAGTAGAAATCGTTAAGTATATATACATGTTCAAATAATTTAGCAAGGGAGAAAGTGAATATATCACTAAATGCCTTTTTTATGGTCTTTCCAAATTCAAAAATTTTATCCTTATTGGGGCCTGAAATGGTTACTTATTATTGTATTATAGTTTTAGAATATACTGTAATATTTCTAAAATTAGTTAAAAACTGATTAGATATGAAAAACATCTTTCAAAGGAGGTGTTAAAACAACTCTCTCGGGTTTTTCCAGTGACTTGTTAGAAAAAAAGCAGAAAAAAAGGAAGAAAACAGAAAAAGAGGAAGCATCAGTACTGCCCATACAAAAATATAGTTTTCCTTATTGTTCAAGGTCGGGGCTAAGTTTCCTATTTAGGGTTTTCAAAAACATTAGTTCCATTGGTGTACAATATGTTTTGTTGTAACGCTTTTGTAAGGGGTGGTTTCAGACTCTTTTTGAAAGTTCCTGCTAATTTGTTTTCAGAATCAAATTTTACTAACAAGACCAATGAAAATAGTTGCGGCTGTTCTTGAATCAGCAACAAATGGTAGATTTTCTCATCAGACAGTATTTCTTAGAAACACTTTTTTGAGCTTTTGGTTACTATGGGCTTTTTCGCGCCCCTTTAAGGACTCAACATGGAATTTGCCCCACGAACGATTACTTAATTTCAAAAGTGCATAAAAAAGCTATCACTTCATCTATTCACTGTCCGCCTTGCTAAATTACATGAATATGTGTCTACTTGTAAATCATGGAAACGTACCTAATAAGGCTATCCCTTCGTTTTGACTGGGACCTTGCGTGATAACTCTTTTACTCTGATTTACAACATTTTTCTGTCTTCTAGAAATGATATTAAATTTTCCTCTGGTATTATTTTCTCTGATCTTTCTGACCATTTTCCAATTTATTGTTCTGTTCCCAAATTAAAAATGCTGAGCCAAGAGGATACCAGAGGTGAGTCATATTCAAGAATTTATAGTCAGATCAATATTCATAACCTTATCTCTGATCTTAGTGCTAGTGATTAGTGTTCAGTAATGAATTCTGAAGATGTTAATAGGACTTCAGCCTCATTAATGAGTCGGTTGACAACATTAATTGAAAAAATTTCCCTGGTAAAATCTTCTAGTAAATATAAACCCAAGATGCCTTGGATGTCTCCTAGTCTTGTGAGATCAACAATGCAGAAGTCTGAGCTTTTTAAGCTGGCTTGCAAAAGCCTTGATCCTGATGATTTATCAAAGTATAAGCATTATAAGAATGTAATAACATCAACAATTAGACTAGCTAAGAAGAATTATTTTTTGTTGAAAATTCAGGAATGCAAAGGTAATTTACAGAAAGTTTGTAGTGTTTTTATTTAAGATTTATCTCTTAGTAAACAATCAAATAAACAGCCTACTGCCTTCAAGACTGCATATAGTTAAACTATTCAAAAAGCGGCTCTACCTAGCGCCTTCAACTCTTACTTTACCACCCTACCAACTGTTAAGACCCCCTCCTTTCCTAAACTAGGTGAATCTTCACCAGCTGAGACAAGTATTTTTCAAACTCCTTGTACAAGCATAGAGATCTGTGATTTTATTTCTTCTTTAAGTAGCAGTAACACAGCTGATGCGCTTGGACTAACAAACCATGAGCTTAAGTCTGTTTCTTCTTATGTTGTTGAACCTCTTACCCATATTTTTAATCTATCGGTTTCAAAAGGTGTATACCCTGATTCGTTTAAAATTGCAAAAATACTCCTTCTTTTTAAAAAGGGTGACCCCAGCTTAGTGTCAAATTATAGACCTATATCAATTCTCCCAATTTTCTTGAAATTACTTGAAAAAGTTGTGCATAACAGGCTTTTTCATTCCTGTCTACTGGGGCTTCAATTGGAAGTGGCTCTGTTCTGTCTGATCACCAGTATGGCTTCCGACCTAAACTCTCTACTGCATGTGATCTAGTTGACATTACAGAATTCATGCGTGTTAACATAGACAAGGGTCGTTGTGTTCTAGGACAATTTCTTGATTTTTATAAAGCTTTCGACATGGTAGATCATTTTTTCTTTCTGGGAAAAACTGTCTCTTCTTGGAGTTCGGGGACTTGCCTTTGAATGGTTTAAATCTTACCTGTCTAATAAATCTCAGTTTGTGTGTTACGATGGGAAATATTCTGATCTAGCTTCGGTTTCCAAAGGGGTACCTCAAGGCTCAGTTTTGGGACCACTTCTCTTTCTTATTTATATTATTGACCTTCCTCCATCTCCTAATCTTGATACCCACACTGTTTTGTTTGCAAACGATAGTAATTTTTTTTTGGTTTCTAATGATCTGCTCTCTGCGTTTGCTAAGGCTCAGCTTCTGCTCAACCATGTGCGTGATTGGTGTGAGCAGAACGGGATGCTGTTGAATACCTCTAAGAGTAACATTATTCATTTTAGAACCCCATACCTCGTGTCTGAACCATCTCCATCAATCTTTGATTTTTATTGCACTGATATAATTCCCCAGTGCTCTTGTGTTAAACTTCTTGGTGTGCACATTGATTGTTTTCTTTCTTTCAAATTTCATATTTCCTATACACATTCTATAATTTCTTGTCAAGTGTCTATGCTTCATCGTGCCAATCAATTTCTTCCTCCCGATGTAATGCTTTATCTTTACTATGCATTTGTCCTTCCTTATCTTTCTTATTGCTGCACTGTATGGGACAATACTAACTATTCTTCCCTTAGGCAAATACGAACAACACAGAATAGAGTGGTGAAGGTAATTTTTCGCCCTTTCCGACTCTATTCTATAGCTGATCTTTACAGTAATACAGGTCTAGATGCCTTAGATGTGGATATCAAGAAGAAGAACCTAAACCTAGTTCATCGAGCCTTCAATTTCTCGCTTCCTCCAAACATCTTATCCTACTTTGATCTAGCTTCAACACGTAAGTACCAGACTTTGCTTCGGAGGTCTGTTCACCAATTTCGGCTGCCTAAAAGGGTATCCTCAGCAGCTCAGAGGTCACCAATTTATAGATCAATTGCTCTTTGGAACTCTATTCCCAGTGAACTTTCTCTTATCAAAAACTCTTCTTCCCTTTGAAGAAAAATATTCTCTAAGGTTTGAAGTAATTTCGTTTTTTCTTTGTTTCTTTATTCATTTTGCTTTATCTATTTTTTCCGCTTTACTTTATATAGTTTTATTTTCTTTTCTCCTCTCTTATTATGTTGAATGAGATTTGAACCCTGTTGTTTAATAATATTATTAATGGTTTGGAATTTTAACAAATTACAGGACATTTTCAGTTTGGATAAAATTAAGTCAAAGGTTATATTGTAGCAGTTGTCTGTTTTTTTTTTGTTTTTTTTGTGGATTTTTATCGCATTGTGTTTATATTTTTGAGATATTGTTGTATTTTTTTTCCTTCCCTGATTTGTTTTGTGTGGATTTTGTGATTGATACGAGGTTCTCTACAAGCTATGCTTCTTGGGACCTCTAGCGCTTAAGTGTATTTATGTATTATTGTAGTATTTAATAAATTGAATTGAATTGAATAAATTGAATTGGAAATTGAATTGGGTGCCTCCACCCATATCCAGTGGAATCAAAATTGAATAAAGTACTTGTGGATGTTTTGCTGGCATGCATACTAAAAGGCCGAGCCACCGTAGGGTTCTGGCAGTGAGCAGAAGAGAGGGGGGGGGTCTGATTTCTTAGTGTCTGCAAATGGTTATCTGACATAGAGTCGCATATCTACCATCCCTTATGATGAATTTTTTCGGTACTCTAAGGAAATTTAACACCAAACTGTCATTACAACGTACGCATATATTTCCAATAATACCACCATTATTGCTTGTTTCACATTTCAAATATTTATCATAGCCAGCATTCAACACAACGATACCTTTATCATGTGCACAAGCTTTCTTGGAATGTTATATTTTCACCTTTTAAAATTTGATGTGAGTGTTTATCCTTCCAATGAACAAATGATAGTGATCGGAAACATATAATAAACTTGTTATTCTTGATGGCCAGCCATAGATTACCTCGGAGGCAGCCGCATAAAAAATCCTGGAATTGGGGGAACCCGGAGTGGAATTGGCGGAATCATAACTGTGCAATTTGGGACAGAAGTGGGGAACCGGAACTGACGGAACCAGAATCGGTCGAACTGAAGCTGGGACCGACTGAAGTTTTTGTAAGGGGTTCTAGACTCTTTTTGAAAGTTCCTGCAAATTTTTTTCAAAATCAAATTTTACGATTAAGACTAATGAAAATAATTGTGACCATTCCTGAATCAGCAACAAATGGGAATTCTTCTCATTAGACAGCATTTTTTAGAAACACATTTTTGAGCTCTTGGTTACTATGGTCTTTTTTGAGCCCCTTTAAGGACTCAAGATGGAATTTTCCCCACAAACATCTACTTAATTTAAAAGAGCATAAAAAAGCCATCACTTCATCTATTCAATTTCTTCCTTGCTAAATTACATGAATATGTGCTTATTTGTAACTCATGGAAATTTACGAATAATTCTGTCTCTCCATTTGGACTGGAACCTTGCGTGGGGGTGTCTTCACCCATGTCCAGTGGGATCAAAATTGAATAAAGTGCTGGAGAATGTTTCTGCTGGCATGCAGACTAAATGGTCGAACCACCACAGGGTTCGGGCAGTGACCAAAAAGAGTGGGGACTCTGATTTCCTAGAGCCAGCAAACGGGTATCTGACCCAGAGTCGTCCCACCAGGTTCCACCGATGCGTTTGAAGAATTTTATTTGGGCTATGTCTATTACATTACAAACACAAGCAGCAGCCGACCTTGTCTCAGCACCATAAAGAAGGGCTTCAGTTACAGTGATGTTGCAGATTCACATTTTTGTTATTGGGCCGATTTAGGGCTTTAACCAAATGGAACGCCATATTTGCGCCATGGCTGAAGCAGCCTTGGCGATAAACAACTGAACTTCCGTTCCAACCGAGCCGTTGCCATTAATGACAGACCCAAGGTAGACGAATGACTTAAAAACTTCAGGTTATTATGAAATCTCTGATACCCTTGAAAAACAATATAACATAGAGTGTTTGCACAGTATCTTTTAAATCATTTGCTTTTTTCAACAAATATATGCTTGTCGTTGTGATATGTTGGTTTCTGGTCTCTTTTAACCGTTTTTAGGATGGTATATCTCCAGCAAGGTGCGCTTGTCTACGTAGTCTAATGATTTGCACTAAATTTTGCAACATCCAGGGCTTCTTTGAATACAATTTGTGACTGACATCATCGATGACAAATCTCTGCATACAACTTCCGTATCTTTTACTCTTAAGACTGTGCTTGCTAGTGTGGAAACATGATTAGCTGTAGCTTTGTAAAAACTCCATATCTTTCAATGAAATTGGGTAGGATTACATTTGGCGTCATATTGCCCTTTGGTCTGTTTTGATCCGTATAAAGGAACTAGAATTTTAAGTTTTCGATCGAATAAGCCTTCTTTGATTGAGCACTATTTTATAGTTTGTCTGCTGATGTTGGGCTTTGACCAAATAGAACGCTATAATTCCTCCACGACTGACACGGCCTTGGCTATACACCAATGAACTTCCATTGCAACCGAGCCGTCGTCGGTAATAACAGATTCAAGGTAAGTTAATAACTTAAAAACTTCTGTTCATGATGAGGTCTCTGGAACCCTTGAAAAGCGACATAGCATCGAGTGTTTGTACAGCATCTTCTAACTCAGTTGATTTTTTTTCAACAAATTGATGCTTGTCGTTGTGGATAAGTTTGTTTCTGGTCTCTTTTTACCGTCTGTAGAACGGCTTATCTTCGGCAAGCCGCTCTTCTTGACGGTAGTACAATGATTTGCACTAACTCTTGCGACAGCTAGGGCTTCTTTGAATACATTTTGTGACCGACATTGTCGATGACAAATCTTTGCATACTACTTCCATGTCTTTTAATCTTGAGACTGCGCTTGCTAGTGATGTGGAAACATGTGTAGTTGTAGCTTCGTAATGACTCATTATCATTGAATGAAATTGGATAGGATTACATTGCATTTTCAGCATACATTGTGATTTTCCAGCAACCATATTCTTCCACATAATGACTTGTCATTTATAAACGTCTATCGATATTTTTAGGTTTTTTTTTTTTTTCAAGAAGTGAATTTCGTCCTGCTCAAATTTGTAATTCACCAAAGCCCTACCTTCATTATGGCGTTTTCAGGCGAAGTCGTCCGTTCAAAAAAAGCTTTTCCTTCGTCGAAAAACATACCCTTCTGAAAAAAGGCACTTCAGATGCACCTGATTTGCTTTTTTGGCCCTTAAAAGTACCAACAGAGGCTGGAGCTGACTTAAAAAGTTAAAACGCACATGTAACTTTGCCGGAAAAAGCCATAATGAAGACACAGCCTAACTCCACCAAATAAGTGCTTTCATGATAACCGGCTTTTTGCCGCTGCTTTTTTGAGTTGTGAGGTTTTTGTGCTAGGAGAAACTTCTACTTAAATTTGACAAAGACGTTATGAACGAAAAGTGATTCAAAGGGTACTGTGAACGTAGATCCTGTCTTCGTTATAATTTTTTTCAGGCGAAGTTCCTAGTACTTTTTTACTCCTTCTTGCAATTTGAATTTTTATTGGTACCTTTAAAGCTCAAACTGCAAATTAGGCAGATTTGAAGTGGGTTATTTTCAACAAATATATAGAATATAGTGGACATTATTTTCACCTGAATGACTTCATCAGAGGCAATGCTATAGCGTTGCCTATAGTAAAGGCCATACGTCTCCAATTTAAATTATTATTACTTTTGTCCCAGAGGCACTTCATACGGAAGGGTGATCCTATAAACTTAGGGGGGGGGATTGTTCGATTGGAAATCAGAAGCTCTAGTGCTATTTTTAAGAGTCAAAACTGACCGGAGGGCAACTGGCCCCCCACGACCTTCTTTCCCCAATTGCATCTGGTAAAAGTTTTGAGATAACCATTTTGTTAAAAATAGTTCAAAGATCAGATAAAATAATAACTCTAAAGTCGACACAACCCCCAGGACCCGGGGACAGGCGTTGTAAATTATGCCCTGGGGGCATATATGGTTCTTATAGAAGACGTACTCCTATAAACTTCCTAGAGGGCTCATTTGATTTAAAACTGAAAGCTCTAGTTTACTTTCTAAGAGTCAAAAGAGATCAGAAAGCAACTACCCCCCCCCCACACACACACATACTTTTTCACCCAAACCCATCCTATAAAAATTTTAAGATAGTCTTTTTGTTGAAAATAGATAAAACATCAAAAAACAAAAACTTCGAGGTTAGCACAAAAACCCAGAGCCCTTGGGCAAGTGTTTTAAGTTATGCCCAAATATAAGTTTTTTTATGTAAGGGGTGGTAGTATAGACTTCAGAGATGGCTCGTTTGTTTGGAAATTGAAAATTCTGGTTAGCTTTTTATGAGTAAAAAAGAATCCGAGGGCATCAACCCTCCCCCTATACACATACACTCTTTTACCCAAATGCATCCAATCAAAATTGTTATATTGCCAGGCTTTTTACAATAGCCAAACGATCCTATAACAAAAATTTCGGGGTCAACATAATCCCCCAGGGCCCCGGGGAAGGCCTTCAAATTACACCCTGGGGGCATATAAGGTTTTTATGGAAGAAGTGGTCGTATAAACCTCAGAGGGACTCAAATTATTGGAAATTGAAAGTCAAAAGTGATCAATGGCAACTAGCCCTTTCCCCCAACCTCCTTTTCCCCAAATGCGTCCGATCAAATTTTTATATAGCCATTTTGTTCAGAATATACCAAGGACTACATAATAAAACTCTAGGGATAACACAGCCGCCCAAAACCTTGGGGCAACTGTTGTAAATTATGCCCCGAGGGCATAATGGGTTTTTATGGAATTAATCGTATAAATTTTGGGAGGCGGCTCATTCGATTTTAAAACGGAATTTCTAGTGCTCTTTTTAAGAGTCAAAAGTGATCGGAGGGCAACTAGCCCCTCCCCTAGGAACTCTTTCCTAGGGGAGGAATCAAAATTTTGACATGGCCATTTTCTCAGAATAGTTTAAAGATCCGATAAAAAGAATTCAGGGGTCGACACAACTCCCTAGAGCCGGGGGGAAGTGTTGTATGTTATACTCGGGGGTGGGGGGGGTAGAGTTTTTATGTAAGGGGTTGTTCTATCAGAGGCAACGCTGTAGCGTTGCCTATAGTAAAGGCCATACGGCTTGATTGTTTTATTATTTATTTATTGATTATTATTATTTTTTTAACAGAGGCACTTCATATGGAAGATATCGTACACCCTTCAAAGGGGGACACGTAGACATTTAGGTCGTCGTAGACACTTCAAAGGGGGTTCATTCGATTGGAAATCGAGAATTCTAGTGCCGTTTTTAATAGTCGAAAATGATTGGAGGGCCCCTAGCCCCCCCCCCCCTGCCCAACAGTCCCCCCAAACCATCCAATCGAAAGTTTTAGATAGCCATCTTGTTCAGCCTAGTTGATTTCCGGATAGAAAATATATTTTTGAGGAGGAAACTCCCCCAAAACCCTTAAGCCAAGGGTGTTAAGTTAAGCCATGGGGGCATATAAGGTTTTTATAGAAGGCGTTGTCGTAGAAACTTCAAAACAGGCTCATTCGATTGGAAATTCAAAGGGCTAGTGCCCTTTTTAATAGTCGAAAGTGATTGGAGGGTAACTAGCCCCCCCCCACGACCATCATCCACCCAAACACATCTAATCAAAATTTTGAGACATCAGTTTTGTTCAGCGTAGTTTATTTTCAGATAGAAAATATATTTTTGAGGAGGAAACTCCCCCACAACCCTCAAGGCAAGGGTTTTAAGTCATACCCTGGGGGCATATAAGGTTTTCATAGAAGGCGGTTTCGTAGAAAATTCAAAAAAGGCTCATTCGATTGGAAGTTCAAAGGGCTAGTGCGCTTTTTAATAGTCGAAAGTGATTTGAGGGCAGCTAGCCCCCCTCTCACGCCCACCTTTTCCCCAAACACATCCAATCGAAATTTTAAGACAGCCATTTTATTAAACGTAGTTTTAAGTTCTGGAAATTAGGTCTTTGAGAATAACAACTCCCCCACAGCCCTCAGAACAAGGTTGTAAGTTATGCCCTGGGGGTATATAAGAGTTTGTATAGACAACATTGTCGAATAAACTTCAGAGAGGGCTCATTTGATTGGAAATTGAAAGTTCTAGTTCCCTTTTTAAGCGTCATAAGATATTGGAGGGTAACCAGCTCCCCCCCTAAACTCTATTTTCCCAAATTCATCCAATAAAAATTTTAAGATAGCTATTTTTTTAAAAAATAGTTCAAAGATCATATAACAAAAATTCCGGTGTTGACACAACACACCAGGGCCCGGGGGCAGGCGTTGTAAGTTATGCCTTGGGGGCATATATGGGTCTTATGGAATGTATATTCGTATTAACTTCAAAGAGGGATCATTTGATTGGAAATTGAAATTTCTAGTTCACTTTTTAAGAGTCAAAAGAGATAGGAGGGCACCTAGCCCCCCCCCCCAAATTCAAGGCCCTTTTTTTCTCAAACCCATCCGATAAGAACTTTGAGATAGCTTTTTTTAAATAGTTCAAAGCCCATATAACAAAAACTCAGGGGTCAACACAGCCCCCAGGGCCCGAGGGCAGATCTTGTAAATTATGCCCTTGGGGAATGCATGGTTCTTATTGAAGGGATGCTCATAAAAAATTCAGAGATGGCTCATTTGATTGGAAATTGAAAGTTCTGGTTAAGGTTTTTCGATTCAAAAGATATTGGAGGGCAACTAGCCCCCCATGCCCCTTTTCCCCAAATGTATCCAATAAAAATTTTGAGATAGGCATTAAGTTAAAAAAATTTCCAAAGTCAGATAACAAAAACTCATGTGTCGTCACAACCCCCCAGGGCCCGGGGGCAGCCGGGGTAAGTTATGCCCTGGGCCATATGTTGTTCGTATGAAAAGGATGCTCGTATAAACTTCAGAGATGGCTCATTTGATTGAATATTGAAAATTCGAGCTCACTTTTTAATAGTCAAAAGAGATCCGAGGGCAGCTATCTCCCAACCCATCTCATGAAAATTTTGAGATAACCATCTTGTTAAAAAAAGTTCAAAAGTCAGTTAAGAAAAAATCCGGTGTCAATAGAACCCGCCAAGGCACAGGGGAAGAGCATGTATGGTTCTTATGAAAGGGATGTCCGTAAAAACTTCATAGACGGCTCATTTGATTCGAAACTGAAAGTTCTAATTCACTTTTTAAGAGTCAAGAGAGTTAAACTAGCCCCCCCCCCCACGCTCTTTTTCCCCAAACCCATCCGCTACAAATTTTGAGATAGCCAGTGTTTCGGAAATTGTTCAAAAATTAGATAACAAAAACGCCCCCCAATGCCCGCGGGATAGGCGTTGTAAGTATTGTCCTCGGGGCGTATATGGTTCTTATGATAGGGATGCTCGTATAAACTTCAGAGGGGGCTCATGTGATTGGAAATTTAAAGTTCTGGTTAAATTTTTAAGAGTCAAAAGATATTCAAGGGTAACTAGCCCCCCCCCCCCCACATACCCTTTTTCCCCAAGCCCAACCGACAATATTTTTATAATAGCCTTTTCATTAAAAAATAGTTCAAAGGTCAAATAAGAAAAATTCCTGTGTCGACGGAACCCGCCAGGGCCCGGAGGCAGGCGTTATGAGTAAAGCTCTAGGGGCATATATAGTTCTTATGGAAGCGATGCTCGTATAAACTTCGGAGAGGGCTCATTTGATTTGAAATTGGAAGTTCTTGTTCACTTTTTAAGAGTCAAAATAGATCGGAGGGCAACTAGCCCCCCTCTCATCCACGCCCTAAATGCATCAGATAAAAATTTTGAGATCGATATTTTGTTAAAAATAGTTCAAAGTTCCAATAATAAAAACTCCCGTGTCAACACAGCCCCCCAGGGCCCGAGGGGTAGGTGTTGTAAGTTATGCCCTGGGGGCATATATGGTTGTTATGGAAGGGAGGCTTGTATAAAATTCCAAGAGGGCAAATTTAATTATAAACTGAATCTTTTGAGTTACTTTTTAAGAGGCAAAAGTATTCGAGAGGCAGTTAACTTTACCCCACACTCCATTTATTTTTCCCTAGGGGCACTTCGTATAGAAGGAGATGCTCAAAAAGCTTTAGAAGAGGCTCATTCGATTGGTAATCGAGAGTACTAGTACCTTTTTTAAGAGTCAAAAGTGATCAGAGGTCAACTGGCCCCCAAGCCCTTTTTCCCCAAATACATCTGATATAAAATTTGAGGTAGCCATTTTGTTAAAAATAGTTGAAAGATCATATAACAAAAGCACGTTTACGTATGGTCATTTCGTTAAACATAGTTCAGAGATCAGATAAGAAAAAACTCTTTTGTCAACACAACCCCCCCCCCAGGGCCGGGGAAGGCATTGTAAATATTGCTCTGGGGGCATATATGGTTCTTATGGAAGGTATGCTCGTAAAAACTTCAGAGAAGGTTCATTTGAATGGAAATTAAAAGTTGTAGTTCATTTTCTCAGAGTGAAAAAGATCAGAGGGCAACCAGCCCCTCCCGTCCTCAACGCCTTTGGGTGTATCGGATGGATAAACCCATCCGATAAAAAATTTTGAGTTAGCAATTTTGTTAAAAATAGTTCAAACATCAGATAATAAAAACTCCGAGGTTGACACAAACCCATTTTTTCACTTTGATATTGTTACTTTGATATCAGTTTCGATACTTTGATGAATATTTGATTTTTTTTAAGTTTGATTTTGAAATAAGGAATTTTTAAAAACTTGAAATATTTTGCAATCAAAAAATAACAAAACTTAATTAAAAAAAAAAAAATTTCCGAAAAATAAGTTTATCAAAGAAAAGTAAAGGCTATTTTAAACTTAAGCTCAGCAGATACAAATACCTTTTAAAATTCAAATTCAAAACGACCAGAAATTACTATTAAAGAATAAATGAAACCAAAAACAAACAGAAATTGAATAAGCAATCATAGCAAAAACACACAACAAATAATAATATAAATGAATAAACAGATCTTAAAGCGAGTAATGTTTAGATTGAATATGAATATCAATCTTAAAATGAAAAAAAAAATATTTTCCTATTGAAGTATAAATGAAACTTAAAACGAACAGAAATAAAATAAACAATCAATGCAAACAAACATACAATAGATATTAATGTAAATTAATAAATAAATCTTAAAACGAGTGAAACTTAAATTGAATATGCAAATCAAGCTTGAAACGAAAGAAATCACCACAAACAAGAGTTTGGGTAAGACCTCCTTCTCTCACTGTAAAAATCTAAAACCTACTGTGTTATTGGCGCTTAACTGAAAACTCTATGCTTCTTGAATAGTATTGGAAAGTATATACAATATCAAATTGAATATTTGATGAAAAATGATATTAATTGTTGAAAGATCCATCAGTTCAAGAATTTATTTCACTGTATTTGTATTTTTATTTTCAATACTGTAAGAACTGGAAAAGAAAATATTTGCAATATAATCTGTTTTCAGTTAAGCTCCAATAACTCAGCAGGCTTTTGGTTTTATTTACAGTTAGGAAAGGAGGCAGTATCCAAATACTTGTGTGTAGGGAAACTATATTCGTCTTTAACAACTTTAAAAAGAGCTAATAAATTAAACTGAATATTTTTTATTCGACCGCCCCGCAAGGGGTGGTCGTATAAGCTTCAGAGGTAGCTCATTTGATTGGAAATTGAAACTTTCAATTACCGTCTTAAGAGTCATCAAAAATGATTGGCGAGCATATACTACCCCACACCCTCTTTTCTCCAAATTTATTCGACCGAAATTTTGAGATGGCCATTTTGTTTGAAACAGTCCAAGGTTCAGATGACAAAACTTCGGGTTCAACCCCCCTGGAGGAGGCTTATTTAATTGGAAGTATTCGAACTTTTTAGTGGGCTTATTCAATTGGAAATCCCAGTTATAGAGCCCTTTTTTAGAGTTGAAAGTAATAAGAGGGCAATATCACCCCGCGCCTTTTTTCCCATAATGTATCCGATAAAAACATTAAAAATAGTTCAAAAGTCCGATAATAAAAACTCGAGGGTCAACAAAGCCCCCGAGGGCCCCGGGTCAGGCGTTGTAATTTATGTCCTGGGGGCATATATGGTTCTTATAGAAGGGCTGCCCCTATAAACTTCAGAGGGGGGCTCATTTGATTAAAAATTGAAAATTCTAGCTCACTTTTAAAGATTCTAAAGAGATCGGAGGTCAACTAGCACCCCCATGCCCTTTTCCCCAAAAACCGTCCGATAATGATCTTGAGTTAGTCATTTTGTCCCTTTTTAGAGTCAGAAGCCATTCGATGGCAACTAGCCTCCCCCCACTAACCCTAAGGCCATAAGACTCCAATATCTTATTTTATTTTTCCCATAGGCACTTCATGTCGAAAGGATGGTCATATAAACTTCATAGGGGGCTTATTCAATCGGAAATCACAAGTTATTGTGCCCTTTTTATAAGAGTAAAAAGTGATCGGAGGGCAAATAGCACTTTACGCCTTTTTCTCCAAATGTATCCGATAAAAGTTGAAAATAGTTAAGATCAGATAACAAAAACTCCGGGATAAAAAAAAACACAGGGCCCAGGGACAGGCGTTGTACGTTATGTCCTGGGGGCATATATGGTTCTTATGGAAGGGTTGCTCGTAAAAACTTCAGAGAGCGCTCATATGATCGGAAATTGAAATTCTAGCTCAATTTTTAGATTCAAAAGAGATAGGAGGTCAACTATTCCCCCTCTCTATGCTCTTTTCCCTTAAACCCATCCGATAAAAATTTTGAAATAGCCATTTTATTAAAAGTAATTAAAAAAAACTTTCCGAAAAATAAGTTTTCAATGAAAAGTAAAGGCCATTTTAAACTTAAGCCCAGCATATACCGATACCTGTTAAAATTCAAACTCAAAACGACCAGAAATTAAATAAACAATCATAGGAAAAACCATACAAAAAGTAATAATATAAATGAATAAATAGATCTTAAGCAAGTAATGCTTAGATTGGATATGCTTGAATATCAAGCTTAAAATGAAAAAAAATATTTTCCTATTGAAGTATAAATGAAACTCAAAACGAGCAGAAATTAAATAAACAATCAATGCAAACAAACATACAATAGATATTAATGTAAATGAATAAATAAATCTTAAAACGAGTGAAATTTAAATTGAATATGCAAATCAAGCTTAAAACGAACAAAACTCACTACAAACAAGAGTTTGGGTATCGCCTCCTTATAAGTTTGGGTATCTCTCTCTGTATAAGTCTAAAACCTACTGCGTCATTGGCGCTTTACTGAAAACCGATTTTGTTACAGATATTTTCTTTTGTACCTAATACTGAAAACAAACATTAAAATTATAGTAAAATTTTGAACTGATGAGCTTTCAGCAATTAATATCATTATACATCAAATATTCAGTTTAATTTATTAGTTCTTTCTAAAGTTGTTCAAGAAGAATATAATTTCACTACAAACAAGAGTGTGGATACTGCCCCCTTCCTTAACTGTAAATAAAAACCAAAAGCCTACTGCGTCATTAGTGCTTTACTGAAAACAAATTATATTACAAATATTTTCTTTTCCAGTTATTACAGCATTGAAAATAAAAATAAAATTAGAGCGAAATAACTTCTTGAACTGATGGATCTTTCAACAACTAATATCATTATATATCAAATATTCAATTTGATATTGTGTATGCTTTCCAAGACTGTTCAAGACGCAAATAGTTTTCAGTAAAGTGCCAATGACGCAGTAGGTTTTAGACTTTTACAGTGAGAGAAGGAGACGATACCCAAACTCTTGTTTGTAGTGATTTTGTTCGTTTCAAGCTTGATTTGCATATTCAATTTAAGTTTTACTCGTTTTAAGATTTATTTAATCATTTACATTAATATTTATTGTATGTCTGTTTGCATTGATTGTTTATTTAATTTCTGTTCGTTTTAAGTTTCATTAATACTTCAATAGGAAATATTTTTTTCATTTTAAGCCAGGTATTCATATTTAATCTAAGCATTACTTGCTTTAAGATCTATTTATTCATTTATATTATTACTTGTTGTATGGTTTTTCCTATGATTGTTTATTTAATTTCTTTTCGTTCTGGGTTTAATTTATTCTTTAACAGTAATTTCTGGTCGTTTTGAGCTTGAATTTTACCAGGTATTTGTATCTGCTGAGCTCAGGTTTAAAATGGCCTACTTTTCTTTGAAAAACTGATTTTTCGGAAAGTTTGTTTTAATTACTTCTTATTCGTTTTTTATTCCAATTAAATAAAAAAACAAGTTTTTTTAACTGAAAGTAAGGAACGACGTTAAAACTTAACACGAACAGAAATTATTCCGTATATGAAAGGGGCTGTCCCCTCCTCAACGCCTTGTTCTTTACGCTAAAGTTTTTCATTGTTTAAAAAAAAAATAAGAGTTGTGAGAAAGTCAAACATTAGCATAAAGAGCGAGGCGTTGAGGAGGGGACAGCCCCTTTCATAAACGGAACAATTTCTGTTCGTTTTAAGTTTTAACGTCGTTCCTTACTTTCAGTTAAAAAAACTTGTTTTTTTAATTAATTTTTGAACGTTTTTGAATTGGGGCAGGTTTTGATTTTGGCTCACCGTACATGAAGAATTAAAACAAAATTCGTATATTAATTTTACTTTTATTTGGTTAAATAGCTTTCTCGAAACTTGTCTAATTTTATTTACGAACGTTTTTATTAGTAATAAATATACGTAACTTACAAATTAACTTACGTAACGAACTTCTATATTCATATATTTTTAATACATATATTAGGGGGCTCACCCCCTAGTCAATACCTCACTCCTTAAGCTAAAGTAAAAAAAAAAAAAAAATTAGACGGGGTTTCGTGCGCGCACGTAACCCCGTCCAATTTTTTTTTTTCATAATTTCCTGAATTAAATTTCTGTATTGTGTATTCAAGAGGTGAATTCAAGAAAGAGTTTGTTACTTACTTACCTACTTACTCACTTACTTACTTACATTTTTTTCATAATGACATAATGACATATCCAACAACGGATGTTGATAAAGAATTTATTCATTCTGATATCTAGATTTTGTCAATGTTATTCCCATGCACCTGAGAAATAGATGTTGATATAGAATTTAATCAATCTGATCCTTGGATTTGGTCAATTTTATCCAATATTTAATTCTATTTATCCGAGAAAAGGATGTTGATATATAATTTAGTCACTCTGATACTTAGATTTTGTCAATTTTATCCGAAATATCCGATAAAGGATGTTGTTAAAGCATTCATTCATTCTGAAATTTAGATTTCGTTATTTTTATTTGATGTATCTGACAAAGGAATTTGATAAAAGAAAAAATTATTCACTCTGATACTTAGATTCTGTCAATTTTATATGATGTATCTGACAAAAGATGTTGATAAATAAAATTTATTCACTCTATCCCATGTGTCTGATAATAGATGTATGCGAATTCCTTTTCTTACATCTCCAATGTTTTAATAGACATTCTAAACGTTTGATATGCTAGCTTACTCTAAAAATAATGAACACATAACAATGTAATGCATAATATATTTTTAATGAAATAATGCCATGTAGAATATTAATAAAAAAATATATTATGATACATTATTAATATCAATGATCAACTTTGCACATTTTGAATCTGTTCCATAAAATAGTTCACCATGTTCTCTCTTGATATTGTAGCTATTGTCTTCTCTTAAGTCGTAGTCGGAAGAATATTCATCATTCCATTTTGAATCATGCACAAAATTTACTGGTGTGTCACCAACAGGTTTAATACGAGTATCGTCTTTGGTATAGTTTGATTCATTGACTGTTTGATCGATAGTAATAACGTTTACTGACACTTTGTTTTTCATTAATTAATCTTTATATTCCTTAGTGATATTTTCTACCAAGTCCCTTTTTATTTTTCCAGCAATTTCACTGTCTATTACAACGTTATTTTTACAAAGGTAACAGTTTAGAGACGTAGACAAGATATGGTTTATGATCTTAGTAGAAGAGTAGGCCTTTCTTTTCCTCTTTGCTTTCATTTGAATGTTAATACCTAAAAGATGACGAAAGGTTCTATCAATAGGTAGCATGTTACCTCTAGCACTAGCACGAAGATACCCCTCTTTATCAACTATTATTTCTATGTTGGCATTCTCTTTCAGTACTAACATCTCTGGAAATGATACTTTAGCATATTCACCATTTGTATAATTGAATTGTTTTGGTACTCCAAAGAAATTTAATTCCTTAGTGTCATGACAACGCACGCATACGTTTCCGATAGTGCTACCACTTGTACTTGTTTCATAGTTCAAATACTTCTCCATGTCAGCATTCAATGCTACAATAACACTAACGTGTGAACACATTTCTAATGGGGGGTCATCTACATGTTCAATATGAATCTCATCTTTGCTATTATTTGGTTCATTAATGGTAGTGACGTTTGCTGGCACTTTGTTTTTCATCGATTCATCTTTATATTCCTTAGTGATATTTTCTGCCAATGCCCTTTTTATTTTTCCGGCAATTTCACTGTCTGTCGCAACATTATTTTTACAAAGGTAACAGTTTCGGCACGTCGACAAGATATGGTTAATGATATTAGTAGAAGAGTATGCATGTCTTCTTTTGATCTGCCGTTGAATGCTAATACCCGAAAGTTGACGATGGGGTGCAACAAGAGGTAGCATGTTACCACAAGCACTGGCAAGAAGATGTCCCTCTTCATCAACTATTATTTTTATGTTGGCATTCTCTTTGAGTGCTATCATCTCTGGATATCTCCCTTGCATATCCACCATAATAAGATATGAATTTTTTTGGTACTCCAAAGAAATTAAATTCCTTACTGTCATGGCAATGCACGCATACATTTCCAATAGTGCTACCATTTTTACTTGTTTCATAGTTTAAATACTTATCCTTGTCGGCATTCAATGCTACAATAACATTGACATGTGAACACACTTTATTAAAATGCTCCATCTTCACTTTTTTTTAAAGATATGGCTTATGTGTTTATCGTTCCACTGCGTAAAAAATACTGATTTAATACATTCAATAGACTAGGTAGTGTCGATATCCGGACATAGAATACCAGTGGGAAAGCCACTTCGTGTCTCTGAGCAATCACAGAGTACAATTGTTAGAACCGTAATCATATTTTGTCATTTTATGGTACGTACAAAAAAAATAAATTAAAAAATAAATAAAGTTGAATAATTTCTAAGTTTAAAAAAATAGTTTGTTTTTGTGAAAAAAATATTGTATTAGAACCATCAGTCCTCATCATTATGAGCATCCAAAACTGGACTTAAGTTTCACATTTGAACCAGAGAATGGATCTAAGTTTCACATTTGAACGAGAGAATTGTATTTTCCATAATTTTCTTACATGAAACTAGAGTTTATGGTCAAAAAACCCTTATTAGCTCAGATTCTACAGAAAGAATTTATTTTTCGATCCATAACTGGACTTAAGTTTCACCTATGAACCAACAAATTGTATTTTCCATAATTTTCTTACGAAAAACTAGAGTTTACGGTTAAAAACCCTTATTAGCTTAGATTTTATAGAAATAGTTTTATTTTTCGATTCAAAACTAGAGTTTACAGCAAAAAACACTTATTAGCTCAGATTTTATAGAAATAGTTTATTTGTCGATCCAAAAATAGACTAAAGTTTCAGATTTGCGCCAGAGAATTGCATTTTCCATAATTTTCTTACAAAAAACTAGAGTTTACGACCAAAAACCCTTATTAGCTCAGATTTTACAGAAATAGTTTTATTTTTCGATCCAAAAATAGACTAAAGTTTCTGATTTGAACAAGAAAATTGTATTTTCCATAATTTTCTTACAAAAAACTAGAGTTTACTGAAAAAAACCCTTATTAGCTCAGATTTTACAGAAATAGTTTGTTTTTCGATCCAAAAATAGACTAAAGTCTCAGATTTGAACCAGACAATTGTATTTTCCATAATTTTCTTACAAGAAACTAGAGTTTACGGCAAAAAACCCTTATTAGCTCAGATTTTATAGAAATAGTTTATTTTACGATCCATAACTGGACTTAATTTTCAACTATGAGCCAACGAATTGTATTTTCCATAATTTTTGTACAAAAAAACTAGAGTTTGAGGCCCAAAACCCTTATTAGCTCAGATTTTATAGAAATAGTTTATTTTTCAATCCATAACTGGACTTGAATTTTCACCTATTAACCAACGAATTGTATTCTCCATAATTTTCTTAAAAAAACTAGAGTTTGTGGCCAAAAACCTTTATTAAATCAGATTTTACAGAAATAGTTTATTTTTCGATCCAAGAGTTTACGGCCAAAGACCCTTATTAGCTCAGATTCTTCAGAAATGGTTAATTTTTCGATCCAAAAATAGGCGAAATTTTAAGAGTTGAACCAGACAATTGTATTTTCCATAACTTTCTTACAAAAAACTAGACTTTACGGCAAAAAACCCTTATTAGCTCAGATTTTATAGAAATAGTTTATTTTTCGATCCATAACTGGACTTTATTTTCACCTATGAACCAACGAATGTATTTTCCATAATTATCTTGCAAAAAACTCTGTGAATTGGTACTTTGAAATTATTTTCTATAAAAGCGTAACTATCATGTGACTTGGTTATTTGAAATTATTTTCTACAATAGCGTAACTATCATGTGACTTGGTACTTTGAAATTATTTTCTAAAATGGCGTAACTATCATGTGACTTGGTAATTTTATATCATATTCCTTTGAGGCGTAACTATCAAGTGATTAGGCACTTTTATAATATCATCTAATGTAGCGAATAATACAATTGAAAAGTTAACTATGCTATTAATATCTAAAGAAGAGAAACAATCATTAGACACTTTGTTATTAAAATCATTTAATAAATCGATAATCAAAAAATATATGTGTTCCTTGGAATTTATTTTCTATAATAGAGTAACGATTATATGACTGGGTACTTTGAAATAAATCTCTACAAAATCTTAAATATCAAGTGACCTGGTAATTTGAAATTATTTTATACAATAGAGTAACTATCATGTGACTTGGTTCTTTGAAATTATTTTCTATAATAGCGTAACTTTCATGTGACTTGGTACTTTGAAATTATGTTCTACAACAGCGTAACTTTCATGTGACTTGGTACTTTGAAACCTATTTTTTATAATAGCGTAACTATCATGTGACTTGGTACTTTGAAATTATTTTCTATAATAGCGTAACTATCATGTGACGTGGTAATTTGAAATTATTTTCTATAATAGCGTAACTATCATGTGACTTGGTAGTTTGAAATTATTTTATACAACAGCGTAACTATAATGTGACTTGGTAATTTGAAATTATTTTCTATAATCGCGTAACTATCATGTGAGTTGGTACTTTGAAATTATTTTATACAATAGCGTAACTATCATGTGACATGGTACTTTGAAATTATTTTCTACAATAGCGTAACTATCATGTGACTTGGTACTTTGAAATTATTTTCTATAATAGCGTAACTATCATGTGAGTTGGTACTTTGAAATTTTTTTTCTATAATAGCGTAACTATCATGTGAATTGGTACTCGCAACTCCCCCCTCCACTATCACACTATAAGTACTCTTTGACATCCCACTCCCATCACCCCACCACTTATGTATTATATGCAACACATTGAAGAAGTAAAGCTGTCTGTTATTACAATTCTTTTCTTGTCATCTACATCCCTTTTGTATCAACTTTCTCTTATAGTATAACGTTGAAATCTTTTAAATTGACAACACTGTCCAAACATCACTTGTGTATTATAAAGTAAACAATCAACCAATCTCCCCAAAAACACTTCAGTCATTTCTCGTTAAATTTTTTTATTTTTTAACTATTTTAATTTGACAACACCTCGTAGTATATTTTAAATTCACAACACTGTCCAGACACCGCTTGTGTATTATACAATACACAATCAACCCATCTCCCCCCAAAACACTTTTCAGGCATTTCTTGTTAAAACTTTTTTATTTCTTAACTATTTTAAATTGACAACACATCGAAGTATATTTTAAATTCACAAAACTGTCCAAAAACCACTTGTGTATTATACAGTACACAATCAACCCATCTCCCCCCAAAACCCTTTTCAGCCATTTCTTGTTAAATTTGTTTTATTTCTTAACTATTTTAAATTAACAACACATCGAAGTATATTTTAAATTGACAACACTGTCCAAACATCACTTGTGTATTATACAGTACACAATCAACCCATCTCCCCCCAAAACACTTTTCAGCCATTTTCTTGTTAAATTTTTTTATTTATAAAAAATATTAAATTTACAAAAAATTGAAGTATATTTTAAATTTCAAACACTGTCCAAACATCACTTGTGTATTATACAGTACACAATCAACCCTTCTCCCCCAAAAAAACTTTTCAGCCATTTCTTGTTAATTTTTTTTATTTCTTAACTATTTTAATTTTACAACACATCGAAGTATTTTTTAAATTGACAACACTGTCCAAAAAACACTTGTTTATTATTCAGTACACAATCAACCCGTCTCCCCCCAAAACACTTTTCAGCCATTTCGTTTTAAATTTTTTTATTTCTTAACTATTTTAAATTGACAACACATCGAAGTAGATTTTAAATTGACAACACTGTCCAAACATCACTTGAGTATTATACAGTACATAATAAACCCGTCCCCCCAAAAAAAAACAAATTTCAGGCATTTCTTGTTAATTTTTTTTATTTTTTAACTATATTAAATTGACAACACTGTCCAAACATCACTTGTGTATTATACAGTACACAATCATCCCCTCTCCCCCAAAACACTTTTCAGCCATTTCTTGTTAAATCTTTTATTTTTAAACTATATTAAATTGACAACACATCGAAGTATATTTTAAATTGACAACTCTGTCCAAATATCACTTGTGTATTATACAGCACACAATCAACCCATCTCCCCCAAAACACTTTTCAGCCATTTCTTGTTAATTTTTTTTATTTCTTAACTATTTTAAATTGACAACCCATCGAAGTATATTTTAAATTGACAACACTGTCCAAACATCACTTGTGTATTATACAGTACACAATCAACCCGTCTCCCCCCAAAACACTTTTTAGCCATTTTTTGTTATTTTTTTTTATTTCTTAACTATTTTAAATTGACAACACATCGAAGTATATTTTAAATTGACAACACTGTCCAAACATCACTTGTGTATTATACGGTATACAATCAACCCGTCTCCCCCCAAAACACTTTTCAGCCATTTCTTGTTAAATTTTTTTATTTCTTAACTATTTTAAATTGACAACACTGTCCAAACATCACTTGTATATTATACAGTAAACAATCAACCCATATCCCCCCAAAAATATTTTATTCAGAGATTTCATGTTAAAAAATTATCTAATCACTAATTAGAATCAATCACACACCTATTATTCAAAACATTAATTAATATCGTTCATAGTGTCTAGTTTTCTAATTCCTTATCCCTTTTTGCAAAAATGTCAATCAAAACAATTCCTAAATACGCAATTTGCCAATCTCTAGTTTTCGATTTAAAAAAAAACAGCGGGGAATCCCCGCTCGTAATTGCTAATCACTTTAACCCTTTTCTCCATCGTCAAGTACATGCCCCAAAAATATTTTATTCAGAGATTTTATGTTAAAAAATTATCCTATCATTAATTACCCCTTTTTTGCAAATGACAATCAAACGCCAAGGAACGTAATCTCACCGAACACGTCAAACTGTTTCCAAGGCAGATTAGCTTTTTAAAATGTTCATGCGTAAGTTTAATGTCTCAGGCATGGGTTTTTCTTGCGCAATTCATGTACCCTTCATATTGTATAAACTATTATTTTGCCCCGTTTCTTGTGGTCACTTAAAAGGGCACTAGAACTTTTAATTTCCGTCCCAATGAGTCCTCCCACGATATTCTAGGACCACTGGGTCGATAAGACCACCCCTGGAAAAAAAAAAAAACATAAAAAAAACACGCATTCGTGATCTTTCTTCTGGCAAAAAATGCAAAATTCCACATTTTGTAGATAGGAGCTTGAAACCACTTCAATAAGGTTCTCTGATACGCTGAATATGATGCTGTGATTTTCATTAAGGTTCTATAACTTTTAGGGGGTCTTCCTCCCTTTTTTCGAAAATTAGCCAAATTTTCTCAGGCGCGTAACTTTTGAAGGGTAGCACTAAACTTGATGAAAGTTATATATTTGAAATCAACATTGAAATCAGATTCTTTTGATGTATCTATTGATATCAAAAATTGATATACCCGTTTTCTAGAGTTTCGGCTACCATTGAGCCGGGTTGCTCCTTACTTACAGTTCCTTATCACAAACTGTTTGAAAAGTTTCAAGTTTTTTAAAAATCCCTTATTTCAAAACCAGACTTTTGAAAAAAAAAATCAAATCTTCATCAAAGTAAAAAAACTGGCATCAAATTAACAATATCAAAGTGAGAAAAGTTTGCCTCCTTTTAAATGAGCCACCTTTGAAGTTTATACGACGACCCCTTCTATATGAAGTACGTCTGGGAAATAATATAAATGAAGTGTTCGGGAAGGTGAGCTGACCTCCGATCACTTTTTACTCTTAAAGTGAATTACATCTCTCAGTTTCCTCTATTAAGTTTATACGAGCATCCCTTCCAAAACAACCATATATGCCTCTAGGGCATAACTCACAACACCTACCCTCGGGCTCTGAGGGGCTGTGTCGACACCGGAGTTTTTGTTATCTTAACTTTAAACAATTTTTAACAACATTTATATCTTAAAATTTTTTATCTGATGCATTTAGGGCGTGGAGAGGGGGGGCTAGTTTCCCTCCAATCTCTTTTGACTCTTAAAAAGTGAACGAGACCTTTCAATTCCCAATCAAATGAACCCTTTGCGAAGTTTACACAAGCTTCCCTTCCATAAGAACGATATATGCCCCCAGAGCACTACTTACAACGCTTGCCTCCGGGCCCTGGGGGGTTGCGTCAACACAGGAGTTTTTCTTATCTGACCTTTGAAAAAGTTTTAATAAAATGGCTATTTTAAAAATTTTATCGAATAGGCTTGGGGAAAGAAGGGTGTTTGGGGGAAAGGGGCTCGTTGCCCTCGGATATCATTTGTCTCTTAAGAAATGAACTAGAATTTTCAATTTCGAATCAAATGAGCCCTCTCTGAAGTATATCCGAGCATCTCTTTCATAAGAACCATATACGCCCCCAGGACAACACTTAAAACGCCTGCCCCCGGGTGCTTGGTGGTTGTGTCGACACCGGAGTTTTTGTTTTATGATCTTTGAACTATTTTTAACAAAATAGCTATCTCAAAATTTTTACTGGATGCATTTGGGAAAAAAGAGCGTGGAGCTAGTTACCCTCCGATATCTTTTGAAGCTTAAAAAGTAAAGTAGAACTTTCAATTTCCAATCAAATGAGCCCTCTCACATTTATAAGAGTAGTCCCTCCTTAAGAACCATATATGCCAACAGGGTATAACTTATAGCCCTTGCCCTGAAGACTGTGGGGGGAGTGTCCTGCTCAAAGATATAATTTCAAGAACTTTCAAGTACGTTGAACAAAGTGGCTATCTCAAAATTTTGATTGGATGTGTTTGGGGAAATGCTGGGCGTGGAAGGAGTGCTAGGTACCTTCCAATCACTTTTGACCCTTAAAAAGGGCACTAGAACTCTTGATTTCCAATCGAATGATCCACCCTTGAAATTTATACGACGACCTCTTCCATAGGATGTGCCTCCGGGAAAAAATAATAATAATAATAATAATAAATTGGAGCCGTATAGCCTTTACTATAGGCAACGCTATAGCGTTGTCTCTGATATACTTCATTTAATTTGCGAGTTTAGCTTAATTTATATATACGGGTTATCGCATCAAGCAAGCAGTCCAAGAATATCTAGAAAGTGCTCATTAGAAAGAAAAGTAAAAGTTCTAGTGCCCTTTCTGAGTGACCGACAAAGTTTGATGGCAACTAGCCCTCCCCCCCCTCTCGCGCCCCTTTTTTTACTTAAAGTCTTCCGATCAAAATTTACGATAACCATTTTGTTATATGTAGTTGAAAGGTCCAGTAACCATGCCTTTGGGGATAACGTGACACCCCACAGCCCCTGGGAAAAGGTCTGAAAGTCTTGAAAATTGCAAATTGTTTACAAATAGTATTTTCTATAGGGAAGTATGAAGGCATTTTTTTTTTGGGGGGGGGGGGTAATATTCTGCCTGGGACATTTTTCGTGGGGGGAATTTTCCATGGGGAAGAAATTTTCTGTGGGGGGATGAACCCTTCAGGGGAAATTTTACACAGCGGGAATTTACCAGAATGCCTATACGAAATTTTTTCATTTGTCTAATTTTCCCTTTGCCGACTCAATTTTACGTGTGGAGATGTTTCCTAAGGAAAATTTTCTCCCGTACTACGCATATAAAGGAGAATTTACGGTATTATTATGTAATTCCGGTATTGCGTATATGAAGGAAAATTTTCCGGGGGAAAATTTTTACCGGTTGGAGTTGTCTAGAGTATCTTTTCGTAAGGGAGGTGACTTTTCACAGGAGAAGTTTTCCACCATGGGGGTGTTTTAGGCGGGAGGAATATATGCGGGAAGAACTGTCTACTGGAGGGTGTGGGTGAGGGTGTATCTGTGGGAACACTTATCCACAGAGGAGAGCATTTTCAGCATGATTTTAAAAACAATTAGAAATGTTAGTCTTTTTCAAATGAAAGTGTGCTAAGAAAAATGTTTCACCCGGAATCGACCACAAGAAATTTTTATGGGGGAGGGATTTTCAGCTGGAAAGAAATTTTATTGAAAGGATTTTACTGCTGCATGGGTGGGGGTATTTTACGTAGGAAGAACTTTCCGTGGGGGAAGGAATTTCCCATGGAGGGGAAGCTGTATTTCCAGACATTATTTAAAAATATCAGAAATTTAATAAAAAAAAACAAGTTTTTTCAACTGAAAGTAAGGAAAACCATCAAAACTTGAAGAGGTAAAAATTATTACGTATATGACCTCTCTTCAATATCTCGCTCTTTAAGCGGAAGTTTGACTTTTTGTCCCAATTCTGTAAGAACGACTCTTGAAACACAAGGGCCGTTTAATTAGGATAATAAGCCTTTTTAAAATTTAAAAGAATTAGCGTAAAGAGCAAGGTATTTAGGAGGGGCAACTCCGGTCATATACGTTGCAATTTTTGTTCGTTTTAACTTTTTATGTTGCTCCTTACTTTCAGTTAAAAAAACATGTTTTTTAAATTTAATTTGTATACTGAAAACATTTGTTAAACATGCAGCTTATCTTCCTTAGTTATTTCCTTCCATCTTCAAGGTTCAAAGTTCTTTATTAAAAATTAAAGTGAAAAACGAGTTTTTCATATAAAAGTAAGGAGCAACAGCAAAGATTAAAACGAATAGCTATTATTACGTATGGGAGGGAGTTTCCTCCCTCCTTAATGCCTCGCTCTTTACACTAAATTTTTCTTGGGACTTTTGAAGAGGCTTATTATTCTAACTGTACGATCCTTGTGTTTCAGGAGTCCTTCTTAAAGAATTGGAACAATAAGTTAAGCTTTAGGGTAAAGAGCGATGTATTAAGAAAGGGGAATCCCTCTCATATACGTAATAATTTCTGTTCGGTTTAAGCTTTGATGTTGCTCCATTCTCTCAGTTGAAAAAAAAAACTTATTTTCATTTAATTTCTGATCGTTTTTTAGTAATTAATTAAAAAAAACATTCCGAAAAATAAGTTTTTTCAAAGGAAAGTAAAGTCCATTTTAAACTTAAGCTCAGCAGATACAAATACCTGTTAAAATTCAATCTTAAAACGACCAGAAATTACTATTAAAAAATAAATGAAACCCAAAACGAACAGAAATTAAATAAACAATAATGACCGGCAAAGGCCGGTTGTATAAACTTCAGAGGTCACACATTTGATTGAAAATTGAAAGTTCCAGTTACCTTTTTAAGAGTCAGAAGTAATCACAGGGCATCTACCACCCCTCCGACCATGCCCTCTTTTCCTTAAATGCATCCTATCAATTCGTGATAGCCATTTTCTTTTAAATAGTCTAACGATCAGATAACAAAAAATTTAGGGTCAATATGCCCCTCTTAGTTTCCCCACAGCCCGGGAAAACTAAGGTTTGTAAATTGTGCCTCGGGTGCATATAAGGTTTCAAACAGTTCGTGGTAACGAACTGTAAGTAAGGAGCGACCCGGCTCAATGGTAACTGAAACTCTAGAAAACGGTATTTTGATACAAATAGATGCACCAAAAGAATCAAATTTTAATGCTGATTTCAAATATATAACTTTCATCAAGTTTAGTCAGACCCATCAAAAGTTACGCGCCTGAGAAAATTTGGCTGATTTTGGAAAAAAAGGGAGAAAGACCCCCTAAAAGTTATAGAACCTTAATGAAAATCACACCATCATATTCCACGTATCAGAGAACCCTACTGTAGAGGTTTCAAGCTCCTATCTACAAAAATGTGGAAATTTGTATTTTTTGCCAGAAGAAAGATTTTCCAGGGGTGATCGTAACGACCCAGTGGTCCTAGAATATCGCAGGAGGGCTCATTGGAATGGGTATTAAAAGTTCTAGTGCCCATTTTAAGTGACCAAAAAATGGAGGGCAACTAGGCCCCCTCCCACGCTCATTTTTTTCCAAAGTCACCCGATCAAAATTTTGAGATAGCTATTTTGTTCAGCATGTTCGAAAATATTTTTAGTATGTCTTTTAGGATGACTCATCCCCCCCAAAGTTCCCGGAAGGAGGGCTGAAAGTTATGAACTTTACCTCAATGTTAACATATAGTATTGGTTATTGGGAAGTATACAGATGTTTTCAGGGGAGATTTTTCCTGGTAGTGGGGGGGGGGTGGATCAGGGGTTATGAGGGAGGATATGTCCATGAAGGAAGTTTTCATGGGGGAAGGGACACTGCTATGAAGGGGCCGCCGGACTTCCCAGCATTATTCAAAAAAAGATCAGAAATTGAATATAAAAAAACAAGTTTTTCAACTGAAATAGCAGCAACATTAAAACTTAAAACGAACAGAAAATATAACATTTATGATTGAGTTCACCCCCAAGTCAAAACAACGCTCTTTAAGCCAGAGATTTTTTAGTACTTTCATAAGAGCTATTTATTCTAATGAACGGCCTTTGTAATTAAGCGGTCATTTTTAAAGTATTGGAACAAAATTCGAACTTTCGCTTAAAGAGCAAGGTATTAGATAGGGGGCAAACCCCCTAATATACGTATTAAAAATATATGAATATAGAAGTTCGTTACGTAAGTTAATTCTTAAGTTACGTATATTTATTACTATTACAAACGTTCATAAATAAAATTAAACAAGTTTCGAGAAAGCCATTTAACCAAATAAAAGTAAATTAATATACAAATTTTGTTTTAATTATTCATGTACGGTAAGCCAAAATCAAAAGTAGAATGCATCGTCTGGATTCTAGGAGACATATAGCAATTTCTATGTTATTTGCGTACCGCCCTAGCAATTTCTATGTTATTTGCGTACCGCCATAGCAATTTCTACATTATTCTATAGAAGCTCTTCACCTTTTCAAAGAGATTCAGAGCTCCCTCACATGGCCTAAT
This sequence comes from Artemia sp. Qi Xiang Cuo, assembly GCF_049724085.1. Taxonomy (NCBI): domain Eukaryota; kingdom Metazoa; phylum Arthropoda; class Branchiopoda; order Anostraca; family Artemiidae; genus Artemia; species Artemia sp. Qi Xiang Cuo. The sequence goes on along the minus strand of NC_142802.1, from coordinate 4,776,277 downwards.
ACTTTGCGTAGGTTATGTTCCATCCTTTTTATTTGCGGCCTTTACATTCCCTGGCATCTTTCCATGGCTGATTACTAGACTGATTATTGCTATTGTTGTCAATTGAATATGGAATTATACAAAACCTACCAGACAAGTTTCCAGGCCAACCAGACATGTTTCTGGGCCAAGCAGACAAGCTTCTGGGTCAACTATAAGTTTCTGGGCTATTCTGGTCCTTTACGTTCCCTCCTATGCTATTTCAATGTTATACTTCCGTACCCTGTATAGCAATTTCAATGTTATTCTATATGCGTGTCAGAAAACCGGTGCATCTTGTTTAGGGAGAAAAAAAAGAATTATGAAATTATGTCACTATTCTAGTTTTTCTAAACCAGTGTTGCCTATAATTTAATTTACGTAGACAATGAACGATATTAATTAACGTTTTGAATAATGAGAGTGTGAATGATTCTAATTAGGGATTGGATTGTATCAGTGGAGAAAAAAAAGGATTAAACTGATTACCAGTTAAGGTAACCCCGAAGGAGTTGTTAACTCAGGTAATTTGTTATAAATTTGAAACAACATCAGTCTATGAAAAATGCCTAACGACGAATCGGAAAAGTTCGATTAACATTTGCAAAAAGAAAAGGGGTAATGGGATTTGCGAATTGGGGGAGATGGAGTGATAGTGTACTGTATTATACACAAGTGATGTTTTGGAGAGCATTGTCAATTTAAAATAGTTTAGAAATAAAAAAAAATTTTAACAAGAAATGGCTGAAAAGTAGTTCAGTAGTTCAGTGAAAGGGTTCAGTAGCACGAGAGTTCAGTAGCACGGGGGTTCAGTTGTACAGGGTTTCGGTTATACAGGAGTTCAGTTACATGGAGGGTTCAGTTGCACGAGGGGGGATTTGCGAATTGGAGGAGATGGTATGATAGTGTACTATATAATACACAAGTGATGTTTTGGAGAGTATTGTCAATTTAAAATAGTTTAGAAACAAAAAAAAAATTAACAAGAAATGGCTGAAAAGTGTTTTGAGGGAGACGGGTTGCATGGAGGGTTGAGTTGCACGAGGGTTCAGTTAAAGGGGGTACAGTTACATGGAGGGTTCAGTTGCACGGGGGTTGAGTTAAATGGGGCTTGAGTTCCATGAGAGTCGACTATAAATAAGGCTTTTGCGTCTTTCTGAACTTTCTGTGAGAGGCGGGGGTAAGTATTTAGTTTAAATAATTCTAAGAGGAAATGATTCATTTTTTTTTTGAACCAAAACTACGCTTTTCTGACTGAAGATATACATTATAATCAGAGAAATGTGTGGGACCATCAAGCACAGTGCTATGAGCTAGACCCTATTGCGCTTTTTCATTTTAAATGTTATTACAGATCCGAGTAAAACCATTATCAGTATACCTCATTCTTTCATTCTAACTTAACTTGTAGGAATAGGACTTCATTCAAACAAGTAAATCAGTTTTATTCAATTTATAATAGTGTACAAAAAGACTATTATTTTTTCTCATTCTCCCCCTCCATGACCAGGTGCCATTGTCTCTATCTCGCTCGCGCTCAATTTTCTTCTTAATATACAGTAGAAATTAAGGCTACGCCATCTCCATATTTCGTAATAACCGTCATGTGTAATGTAGTGATAATCGTCCAATCTAGGTTCCCGATCTAAAAAAAAATGAAAATTAAAAAGCTTAAAATATATGGAATTTGTATATGATGTAATGAACAAAAATTATTACTGGCAAAACACCTATGCATTCCCAAAGACCAGTGTGGGAAGTTGGGGGTTAGGCGGAAGGATCTTTCCATGGAGGGGGCTCTGGATTTCCCAGCATTATTTAAAAAGCTTCCTATGCTAATTAAACAAAAGTTTTGGATATTTTTGTCAGTTTGTAGTTGAGTTTACTTAAAAAAAAACTATCACTAATCAGCATCTATAAATAAATGAAACCCAAACCGAAAAGAAATTACAATAAATAATGGATTCAAACTCAAAACGAGCAGAAATTAACATAAGATGGGGGCAAAACCCCTATGCCTTCAACCGAAAAGAAATTACAATAAATAATCGAGTCAAACTCAAAACGAGCAGAAATTAACATAAGTTGGGGGCAAAACCCCTGTGCCTTCCCACGGCCCGTGGGGGGGGTTGGGGGTTAGACAGGAGGATCTTTCCATGGAGGGGGCTCTGGATTTCCCAGCTGGAAATTAAGCCTCTTATTTTTTCTTTAACTAATTTTTTTTTTTGGACTTCAACATTATTCAGCTCTTTTGACTCTTTTGATTTAAATGTTGAAACATATTCTTGTGCATACCCATACTCCTATTGATGAGGACTGATGGTTCTCATTCAATATTTTTTTCATGAAAAACAAACTATTTTTTCTTTAACTAAATTTTTTTTTTGGACTTCGACATTTGAAACATATTCTTGTGCATACCGGTACTCCTATTGATGAGGACTGATGGTTCTCATTCAGTATTTTTTCATGAAAAACAAACTATTTTTTTCTTTAACTAAATGTTGTTTTTTCTTTACTTAGTGCCCGTTAAAAACGAAATTTGTGTGTTAAATAAGTAGTTTCTGTATCTTTTAAAAGAGCTTTAAGGGGTTTGAGAGACTCAGTTGCATGATTCCATTTTTTTTTGTTCGGCATAGATGAAAGGTCCAATACCTCAGTTAAACTAAGAGGTTACATTTTGACATCGTTTGACAATTTACTAAATTTTAAGGTTTTCTTATGCAAGAGTCGGAACACACACACAAACACACACAGACACACACACAAACATACACATATGTTACCAAATTCCACATTATTGCACAGAAATACCAAAATCATAGGTTAAGTCGTATGATCAATTTAGTAAGGACACTCGATATCCTTAAAATGTCTGATTCAAACTATGTTGTTAAGAAGGCTATTATTTCATTGAAATATGCATTTACATTTTTAATTTTCATATTTTTGATTTTAAGTTGATGAAGAATTTAAACACATCTTCAACTAGTTATATTTTTTTTGTTCGGCATAGATGAAAGGTCCAATACCTCAGTTAAACTAAGAGGTTACATTTTGACATTGTTTGACAATTTACTAAATTTTAAGGTTTTCTTATGCAAGAGTCGGAACACACACACAAACACACACAGACACACACACAAACATACAAAATACGCATTTACATTTTTAATTTTCATGTTTTTTGATTTTATGTTGATGAAGAATTTAAACACATCTTCAACTAGTTATATTTTTTTTGTTCGGCATAGATGAAAGGTCCAATACCTCAGTTAAACTAAGAGGTTACATTTTGATATCGTTTGACAATTTACTAAATTTGAAGGTTTTCTTATGCAAGAGTCGGAACACACACACAAACACACACAGACACACACACAAACATACACACATGTTACCAAATTCCACATAATTGCACAGAAATACCAAAATCATAGGTTATGTTAGCCTATGTACGCATTTAAGTCGTATGATCAATTTAGTAAGGACACTCGATATCCTTAAAATGTCTGATTCAAACTATGTTGTTAAGAAGGCTATTATTTAATTGAAATATGCATTTACATTTTTAATTTTCATATTTTTGATTTTAAGTTGATGAAGAATTTAAACACATCTTCAACTAGTTATATTTTTTTGTTCGGCATAGATGAAAGGTCCAATACCTCAGTTAAACTAAGAGGTTACATTTTGACATAGTTTGACAATTTACTAAATTTTAAGGTTTTCTTATGCAAGAGTCGGAAAAAACACACAAACACACACAGACACACACACAAACATACAAAATACGCATTTACATTTTTAATTTTCATGTTTTTTGATTTTATGTTGATGAAGAATTTAAACACATCTTCAACTAGTTATATTTTTTTTTGTTCGGCATAGATGAAAGGTCCAATACCTCAGTTAAACTAAAAGATTATATTTTGACATCGTTTGACAATTTACCAAATTTTAAGGTTGTCATATGCAAGAGTCGGAACACACACACAAACACACACAGACACACACACAAACATACACACATGTTACCAAATTCCACATTATTGCACAGAAATACCAAAATCATAGGTTAGGTGTTTTTGATTTTATATTGATGAAGAATTTAAACACATCTTCAACTAGTTATTTTTATTTTGTTCGGCATAGATGAAAGGTCCAATACCTCAGTTAAACTAAGAGGTTAAATTTTGACATAGTTTGAAAATTTAATAAATTTTAAGCACACAAACACCACAAACACACACACAACCAAACACACATGTTACCAAAGTCCACTTTATTTCGCAGATATACCAAAATCATATTTTAGATATTTTAGATTTTATATTGATGAAGAATCTAAACACATCTTCAACTAGTTATTTTTTTTTCGGCATAGATGAAAGGTTCAATACCTCAGTTAAAATAAGAGGTTACATTTTGACATCGTTTGACAATTTACTAAATTTTGAGGTTTTCTTATGCAAGAGTCGGAACACACACACAAACACACACAGACACAATTTTCACTTAGCTACACGATGTAGAAATTTAATTCAAGAAATTATGAAAAAATTCTCAGTAAGTAACAATTTCTTTCTTGAAGTCAACTCTTTGATACTCAATACTTAAATTTCATTCAAGAAATTATGAAATTATTTGTAAGTAAGTAACAAGATCTTTATGGATTTCACCTCTTGAATATACAGTACAGATACTTCATTCAAGAAACGTGATTAAACACGTTTTGAAACTTCATACTTTTTGCTTGCCTTTCCTTGGTACCTTTCCAAACGAGCGGGGATTCTCCACTGGTTCCTACACATTGGAAAAAAGTGAGCAGTACGAAAACTCCACGTTTTCAACCAGACTGTTTTTTTCTCTCTTTATCACAAACAATTTTCACTTAGCTACACGATGTAGAAATTTAATTCAAGAAATTATGAAAAAATTCTCAGTAAGTAACAATTTCTTTCTAGCAGTTAACTCTTAGATACACAAAGTGGAAATTTCATTCTAACTACCAAGCTCTTTATTGATTTCACTTCTTGAATATACAGTAGAGATACTTCATTCAAGAAACGTGATTAAACATGTTTTGAAACTACATACTATTTGCTTGCCTTTCCTTGGCACCTTTCCAAACAAGCGGGGATTCCCCACTGGCTCCTACACATTGCAAAAAAGTGAGCAGTATGAAAACTCCACGTTTTCAACCAGACTAGTTTTTTTAGACAGCACCCATTTTCTTATGGACCAATCAGAGACAGCGGAGGTTGCTCAATATACAATAACTTGATTGGTGATTGGTTACACACCGCGACAGCGCATACATAGTGAGAGAGAGAGACATGCAACGTCGACATAGCTTTATTTCATTTTTTAAGGTTAATTTAGACGAGGTTACGTGCGCGCACGTAACCTCGTGCATCCTTTTTTTTATCCCTAAACAAGATGCACCGGTTTTCTGACACGCATATAGAAGAACATTGAAATTGCTATACAGGGTACGGAAGTATAACATTGAAATACCATTGGAGGGAACGTAAAGGACCAGAATAGCCCAGAAACTTATAGTTGACCCAGAAGCTTGTCTGCTTGGCCCGGAAACATGTTTGGTTAGCCTGGAAACTTGTCTGGTAGATTTTGTATAATTCCATATTCAATTCACAACAATAGCAATAATCAGTCTAGTAATCTGCCATGGAAAGGTGCCAGGGAATGTAAAGGCCGCAAATAACACAGGATGGAACATAACCTACGCAAAGTATTAGGCCATGTGAGGGAGCTCTGAATCTCTTTGAAAAGGTGAAGAGCTTCTATAGAATAATGTAGAAATTGCTATGGCGGTACGCAAATAACATAGAAATTGCTAGGGCGGTACGCAAATAACATAGAAATTGCTATATGTCTCCTAGAATCCAAACGATGCATTCTACTATCAAAACCTGCATTTTTTCAAAAACGTTCAAAAACTAAATAAAAAAGTTTTTTTAACTGAAAGTAAGGAGTGACATTAAAATTTAAACCGAAAAGAATTTAGTCCTTATATGAAAGAGATTGTCTCCTCCTCACCGCCTCGATCTTCACGCTAAATTTTGACTTTCTCACAACTCTATTTTTTTTTAAACAATGAAAAACTTTAGCTTAAAGAGGGAGGCGTTAAGGAGGGGACAGCCCCTTTCATATACGGAATAATTTCTGTTCGTTTTAAGTTTTAATGTCGCTCCTTACTTTCAGTTAAAAAAAAACTTGTTTTTTCTATTTAATTTATGAAAGAGATGGTCGTAAAATCTTGGGAAGGGACTCAAATGACAAGAAATTAAAAGTTCTGGTTCCCTTTTTAAGAGTCAAAAACGATCCGGTGGTAACTAGCCCCTTCCCACCCACCCTCTTTTTCCCAAATGCGTCCAATCGATTTTTTATGCAGCCATTTTGTTCAAAATAGACCAAAAATCATATAGCAAAAACTTCAGGGATAACACAGCCTCCCAGAACCAAGGGGTCAAGTATTGAAAGAAAAGTAGTATGAACTTTGGAGAGAGCTCATTTGATTTTAAATCGGAATTTTTAGTACCCTTTTTAAGAGTCAAGAGTGATCAGAGAGCAACTAGCTCCTCCCCCCCCTCCCAAGACCCTTTTTTCTCCAAATGCATTTTATCAAAATTTTTAGATAGCATTTATTTTTCAAAATAGTTTAAAGATAAAATTAATAAACTCCGGGGTTGATACATCCCTCCCCCTGCCCGAGCCTGGGGGCAAGTGTTGCAAGTTATGGATCGGGAGCATTTAAGGTTTTTATGATATGAATGGTCGTATAAACTTCAGAATGGGCTTACTTGATTGAAAATTGTAAGTTTGAAAAGTGTGAGTTTTTTTTAAGAGTTAAAGTGAAAGGAGGGTATGTACCCCCCCCCCCCCCCCACATACACACTCCCTCTTTTTCCCTAAGAATATTTAATCAAAATTTTCAGATAGCCGTTTTTTTAAATAGTTCAATGATTAGATAGAAATTTGGGGTCAACATACTCCCCCCCCCTCCAGAGCCCAGAAGAAGGGTTTTAACTTTTGTCCGGGGGTATATAAAGTTTTTATGGAAAGGCAAACTTCGGAGGGGACTCAAATGACTAAAAGTTGAAAGTTCTAGTTTCCTTTTTGAGAGTCAAAAGTAATCTGATGGCAACTAGTCCCCCCACCAGCCAACCTTTCCTTTCCCCAATGCGTCCGATCGCAACTTTTTAGATTTTCATCTGTTACAAAACATACTAAGGATTATATGATAAAAACTCCGGGGTTTACACATACCCTTCCCCCCCGAACCCGGGACCAAGTGTTGTAAATTATGCCTCGGTGGCCTTAAAGGTTCCTACGGAAGCAATGATAATGATCGCATAAACTTTGGAGGGGGCTCATTCTATTGGAAATTGAAAGTTCTAGTCCCCTTTTATAAGTCAAAAAGGACCGGAGGGCAACTAGTTCACCTGCTCTCTTTACCCCAAATCTATCCGATCGAGTTTTTGAGATAGTCATTTTGTTAAAATAAGTCAAAAGATCAGAAAACAAAAACTCCATGGTCAAGACAACCCTCAAAGCCAGGAGGCAAGTCTAGTACGGTATTCACCCGGGGGAATAAAAGGTTCTTATGCAAGGGTTTTGAAAATAATTCAAAGATCAGATAATCCTAGCCCCTCCCTCACTCAAAAACTTATTACCGTTATTCCATTCCAAAATTGAAGGGAGCTAACCCCTTGCCTTCCCTTCTAAGCCCGATCCCCCCAAAAAACAGTTGTTAACGACATTTTATTCCAAAAATATGGCGACTAACCCTGGCTCTCCATGGCCCGATCCCTCCCCCCACCCCCAACAAAAAACAGCAACCTATTAACAATATTTTATTCCAAAGCTTATTGTAGCTGACCCCTGGTCCCCAATGGCCCGATACCCCTCCCGCCCTTGAAATAAAAAATAAATGATAAATCATAGGAACTGACCCCTGGCCTCTCGCCATGACCCGAGCCACCCCCGCCTAACCAAAAAAAACTTATTAACGATATTTATTCTAAAAATCATGGGAATCCAGTTGAATTTTAACACCTCTTTCCAAAACTGTTCAACACGCCTATATTCTTCACTACAAACAAGAGTTTGGCTACTGCCCGTTTCCCTAATGGTAAAAGCATACTAAACTACTGCTAAAACATTCTTTACTATAACGAAGTATTTCACAGATATTACCTTTTGTACTTATCACAGCATTGAAAATAAGGTGAAATTGCAGTGAAACCCGACCAGGATTTACCAATAGGCCCACCAGGCCCTGCGGCTTTCGCTAAATTTGAAGTTTTGGGGATTTGCTTGAAGATCTTGCAAAAACGGAGCAGCCAAAACGCTTGAGCCTAGAAGTGTCCAAGCTTTAAATCTGACCCTGTTTGAAACAAAGTCTTGAGCTGGTGATCTTTCATCAATTAACATCATTGTATGCCAAAGATTCAGTTTAATTTTATTAGTTCTTCCCAAGACTGTCAATTTATTTTGGAATAAAAAAATTATTTTGGAATTTTGAATTTTGAAAAACATGAAACTTCGGCAATCAAAAACGAACAGAAATTAATTAAAAAAAAAACTTTCTGAAAAACTTTTTTTAAAGAAAAGTAAAGGCCATATTAAACTTAAGATTCGAAGAAATAGAAAGCTAAAGAAAAACAAGCTCAAAGCGACCAGAAATTACTACTAAAGAATAAATGAGACCCAAGACGAGCAGAAATTTTATAAACAATCATAGCAAAAAAAACATATAACAGGTAATAATATAAATGAATAAATAAATCTTAAAACTAGTAAAGCTTAAAATGAGTATGCAACTCAAGCTTAAAACGAACAAAAAAATTTTGCTATTGAATCAAACAGTTCGTGGTAACGAACTGTTAAGTAAGGAGCGACCCGCTGAATAGTAACCGAAACTCTAAAAAACGGAATTTTGATACCAATAGATACATCAGAAGAATCAAATTTTTATGCTGATTTCAAATATATAAGTTTCATCAAGTTTAGTTTTACCCATCAAAAGTTACGCACCTGAGAAAATTTGCCTTATTTTCGAAAAAAGTCATACCATAATAAAATAATAACTTAATAAAAATCATACCATAAGATTCAGAGTATCAGAGAACCCTACTGTAGAGGTTTCAAGCTTATACCTGCAAAAAAATGGAATTTTGTATTTTTTGCCAGAAGATAGATCACGGATGAGTGTTTTTTTTTTTTTTTTTTTTTTTTTTTTTTTTTTTTTTTTTAGGGGTGATCGTATCGATCCATTAGTCCTAGAATATCGTGAGAGGGATCATTCGTACGGAAATTAAAAGTTCTAGTGCTCTTTTTAAGTGACCAAAAAAATTAGAGGGCAACTTGGCCCCCTCCCACGGTCATTTTTTCCCAAAGTCACCCAATCAAAATTTTTAGATAGCCATTTTGTTCAACATAGTCGAAAATCTAATTGATAGGGTTTTGATGATGACTTATTCCCCCACTGTTCCCGGGGAAAGGGCTGCAAGTTATAAGCTTTACCCATTTTTTACATATAGTATTGGTTACTGGGAAGTATATAGGCATTTTCAGGAGGAATTTTTTTCTAGTGGGGGTCGGGGTCAGATTAGGGGTTACGGGAGAGGATCTTTCCATGGAGGATATTTCATTGGGGGAAGGAATATTTCCATGAAGGGGGTGCTAGATTTCCCAGCATTATTTAAAGAACGATCATAAATTAAATAAAAAAAACAGGTTTTTTTCAACTGAAAGTAAGAAGCAACATTAAAACTTAAAACGAACAGAAATTAATACGTATAAAAGGGGGTTCGCCCCCCTAGTCAATACCTCACTTTTTACACTAAAGTTTTATTAGTACTTTCAAAAGAGCTATCTATTCTAATTAACCGGCCTTTGTGATTCAGGGGTTTGTGATTCGAATAAAATTCGAACTTTAGCCTAAAGAGCGAGGTATTGATTAGGGAGTGAACTCCCTAATATACGTAATAAAAACAAACGAATATAGAAATTCGTCACGTAAGTTAATTCGTAGGTTACGTCAGAACAAAATTTCGAAAAAGCCAATTAGCCAAAAAAATGAAATTAATATACGAATTTCATTTTAATTATTCATGTACGGTGAGCCAAAATTAAAGCTGCATTAATTCAAAAACGTTCAGAAATTAACTATAAAAAACAAGTTTTTTTTAACTGAAAGTAAGGAACGACGTTAAAACTTAAAACGAAGAGAAATTATTTTGTATATGAAAGGGGCTGTCCCCTTCCAACGCCTCGCTCTTTACGCAAAAGTTTTTCATTGTTTTAAAAAATAAAGTTGTAAGACAGAGTCAAACATTGGTGTAAGGTTTGACACACAATCAAAGTTTGACACACACAAAGTCAGACCACAAATCAGCATCGACAAATAAATAAAACCCAAAACGAACAGAAATTACAATAAATAACAGAGTCAACCTCAAAACGAGCAGAAATTAACATAAGTTGGACTCAAAACCCCTATGCCTTCCCAAGGCCAGAACATAATTTGCACTTTACCGAAAAATATATAAACGTTTTTACTTTTATAACTTTAATAAATCAAACAATATTAATATTTTGATTACTAAAAATCAGTATATATATATATATATATATATATATATATATATATATATATATATATATATATATATATATATATATATATATATATATATATATATATATATATATATATATATATATATATATATATATATATATATATATATATATATATATATACTGATTTTTAGTAATCAAAATATTAATATTGTTTGATTTATTAAAGTTTGATTTATATATATATATATATATATATATATATATATATATATATATATATATATATATATATATATATATATATATATATATATATATATATATATATATATATATATATATATATATATATATATATATATATATATATATATATATATTAAACTTACAACGCATATTCTTTGTATTTTTTTTCTGCTCGTTTTGAGTTTGACTCGGTTATTTATTGTAATTTCTGTTCATTTTGGGTTTCATTTATTTATCGATGCTGATTTGTGGTAGTTTCCGCTAGGTAGATTATTTGATTTTATTTTTGCTCATTTTTTGTTTAATGGAGTTATTTAATTTTCTTTGAAAAACTTATTTTGTGAATTTTTTTTTTTTTAATTTCTGTTCGTTTTATATTGACATAGTCTTTTCAGGGGAAAAGAAAATAATACTTAAAATTTTTTTTTTTAAGAATAGGTTGGCCTGCTATTTGTATTCTGGAGAAAAATTCTCAGCAATTTTTAACAACAATCACCCTTTTAAAAATCTGGACACAAATAGCAGTGTTTAATTTAGTTTCATACCTCCTCTAGTTGACCTGAAATGGAAAGCTTGATACCATTTGCATAAAAAAATCTGTTTACTTTCTTTGATAGTTTGGATGCACTTACGCTATTTTGATTTGGTTAAATTTTAAGAGAAGAAGTAGCCCCAAAAGTATGAATATAATACCCTCAGTAGGGTGGTCCTTATGTATATATCAAAAAAATATTTTTTGTTTTTCCTGCCTCCCACCATCCTAAACTATTCTTCTATGATAAAAAAAAAAGTGTCATTTATTTTTAGGATAACTTCATGTTTGGGGTATGCTCAAGGCACCCGAATTTTGATTATACTCGAATGTTATAGAAATTGGGTGTATATAAAGAAAATCATTGGTTCAGGGCATATATTTATTAGTTAATTGTGTATTTATTGTGAATTCTAACACAAAACAGGTGTTATGTGTTATATAAAGAGATAACTGAAGGGATTCAGGGTAATATATTAATAATCAGTTAGGTGTCTGTGCATTTTCTTGCAAATATAGCAGATATATTTGTGTAAAACTACAGAAGTTTATGTCACTATTTAAAATTAACTTCAACATTTACTTACTGAATCAATCAATGGTTTATTATTACATTTGATTAAATATTCTTGCAGCAGACATCTTTAGTATTGTTTAGTTTTTATTTTCTCAGATAAAGATTGATTACAAATACATAGGATACCAAGCTGATAAGACAATATCAGGTGAATTACTGAATATATCAATTTACATTTAATGTTTGTTTTTATAACTGAAATTTTGTCATTTGTCAGATATAATAAATTCATATTTGAAATCGACTTGTTATTAATTTGCTATTAGAACAATGCTATTTTTGATTCAATGTTGTCTGCTATGTAATTTTCTGACAGATTGAACAATTGTTAAAGTACACATAAAATGTTTTGTTTTACAGTCGGTCATGGCGATTTCCACATCCACACGCAGTAAACAGAAAGTGTACCTGCTTAGTTCAGCTTTGGAAGATCTATATGGTTCAAAATTGACATCGATTGGGGATGTTCTGAGGCTCTATGCCACAAAGCTGAAAGTAGTCAAGACTAAACATGAGGTACCAGTATCAGTAATTAAGGACGTTCAAATGTTCTGGGAGAAAGCCAGAATACCCATGCGCTGGAGTGATCATGCAGTTGCCCAACTTGAAGTTTTAGTGCAGAAATGGGAAGGGTTGAAGAAAAACAAAGCAAGAAGGACAGCAACTCAGATAGCCGATGAGGAAGAATTCAAGGAGGCTTTCAATGATCTCTTTGACGTAGCTCACCAGGAAGCGTTACAGCTCATCCAAATTGAGGAAGACAAGCAATTCTTGTTGGCCCAGCGGGAAAAAGGAAGGCGAGGGCTTATGGCAGGGGTTGACATGTCACTTACAAAAAAAGGAGAAAGTACAGGAAAATAAACAAAAAAGCCAGTTTCACTTGAAGACGAAACAGCAACTTGACATAGCAAATCTGGATCGAACTATGTTGTTGGAGTCTTCTGATTCGTCTTCTAGTAATGATGATGCAGACATGGAAGTATTACAAAGAATCGGCAGTGAAGCCATCAAACAACCATGTACACCAAAACAAAAACGTGGAAGAACTAACATTTTAACTCCTGCACTCCTGTCATCCCTAGACCGCACAAAGACAAGTGACAGGCAAGCAGCTCAGATCATTGACCCAATAATTCAAGCGAAAGGTCACAACGTTCCGGATTTCAGTATCAACAGATCATCTATAAGACGTTACCGTCAGAAGCATCGTGTCACATTTCCATCTCAGTTGAACTCTGATTTCAATCCCTAGAAGCCAATGGTTCTTCACTGGGATGGAAAGCTTATGAAAGACCTCACTGGATATGAAAAAGTTGACCGACTGCCGATAATTGTTTCTGGATCTGGAACAAAACAACTGCTTCGTATCCTAAAGCTGGCTTCAGGTACTGGTAAAGCCATGGCAGATGCAATGATGGACACAGTGTCTGACTGGGGCATTGTAGACAGCATCAAGGCTCTCAGCTTTGATACAACATCAAGCAACACCAGCTGAATGAATGGTGCCTGTACTCTGTTTGAAAAGTATCTTGGTAGAAGTGTTCTGCATCTTGCATACAGACACCACACCCATAAATTAATGCTGGAAGAGGCATTCAGCATCACAATGGGACCTTCAAGTGGCCCAGACATCCATCTGTTCAAACGGTTCAAAGCCTTTTGGCCAAACATTGTATATGCTGATTACAAGCCTGGTGTTGAGGTTCCGGTCATTGCTGCTACTCTGGTTGATGCCCTGGATGATATGAAGACCTTTCTGACTGATCAGCTGGATATTTGTCACCAATCTGAAGACTACCGTGTGCTCCTCGAGCTTTCCCTGCTGTTCATTGTTGGCCTTCCGGCTCGTGGTGTGATGTTCAGGAAACCAGGAGCCCTTCTTCGTGCTCGTTTCATGGCACGACTGATTTATGCATTGAAAATATACATGTTCAGAGATTCTAGCTTCAAGCTGACAGATCGTGAAATCACTGGTCTGGGCAACTTCTGTGCTTTTGGTGTAGGAGGTTATGTTAAATTGTGGTTCCTTTCTTCTCAGCCACTAGCAGCACCAGCCAATTATTTAATGCTTCTGAAGTCTCCTCACTTGAGGATCACCAGCAGCAACTGGTGCACTGAAGAAACTGTGTGGGCAGCTGTGGTATCTTAGCAAAGAACTGATAGGACTGGCATTTTTGACAGGGGTGTTGATGCAACTGAAAAAAGAGCAATGGTCGAAGCACTCTGCCATGAAGGAACGGAGGGCCCACCGAAGCGCATCACTGTGGACAAAACTACAGTCACCAACAAGAATCTACAGGACTTTGTTACACACAATACAAGGAACTTCTTCCATATCCTTTCCATTCCAGATAGTTTCTTGTCTACAGATCCTGAGACCTGGGTGGATAATGAATCCTATGTGAAGGCTGAAGCAATCGTCAGAGAACTACGAGTAGTGAATGACACAGCCGAACGTGGAGTTGCCCTTATGCAGGACTACAATTTTTGGCTAACAAAAAATGAAGACCAGATGCAATTTGCTCTGCAAGTTGTTAAAGAGCATCGCAAACGTTTTCCTGATTCTAACAAGTCAACAATCCTTCAAGGGCTAGCCACAACCTCTGACAGCCCAGGCCCAGCATGACTTTGTAGTGTGTAATTTTTTATCAATTACCGAAAGATACGTTTGATATTTGCTATGCCAGTGACGTATTTTAACCAGTCATTATGATTGTTTTAACAAACTAATGATTGGATGAGTTTAGTATTGATTATATCTAATATGTCCTCATTAAATTTTTTTGTTGAATGAATTTCCTAAGTGCATCCGAAATTACGTTAAACATTGTTCAAGCAGAAGTATAGCGATTATATGCTAAACTTCACTTGAATTGAGCATACCCTAAATATTGACCAATTTGGAAAAATTTTGCCCATGTTGTTAACTTTTGATGTAGACAAAAATGGCAGGGTGGGAGGTTTATAATACTGAAGTGAAAAAATAAGGACCACCCTAACCCTCAGTCGTTATTGGGGCACTGCTGTGATCCCTTATTGGGAATTAGCATTAACACAGTGCATTTTGATTTAATCTTTAGGCAACATTTAGTTTTTAAAAATAATAGGAAAATGGGAGGGTGGGCGGGGGAGGGGGATTAGTTGCCCTCCAATCCCTTTTGACTATTAAAAAGGGCATCAGAACTTTCTATTTTCAATCGATTGAGCCCTTTTCGAAGTTCCTACGACAACTCCTTCGATACGAAGGGCCCTGGTCTAAACAACAACAACAAAAAATATGTTATACCCACATCGATCTTTAATATAAAAATGTCAAGCCTTCCAATCACTTTCGACAATTAAAAAGGGCACTAGGCCTTTCGATTTCCATTCTAATGAGCCCTTTTTGAAACGAAAACGATTTCTAAAAACACCTTATATGACCCCAGGGCACAAATTACAACCCTTACCCTATGGGCTGTTAGGGTGGTTGTCATCATCTAAGACCTAATTTCCAGAACTTTCAACCACATTAAACAAAATGGCTATCTATAAATTTTTATTGGATGTGTTTGGGGAAATGGTGGGCGTGAGAGAGGCGTTAGTCGCTCTCCAATATTTTTCAACTTTTAAAAGAGGCACTATCCCTTTCAATTTCCAATTGAATGACCCCTTTTGAAGTTTCTACGACAACGCTTTCAATAAAAACCTTATTTGCCCCTAGAGCATAACTTACAACCCTTGCCTTGAGGGCTGTGGTGGGGAGGTGTTGTCATCCTTAAAAACCCAGTTTCCAAAACTTTCAACTATGTTGAATAATATGGATATCTAAAAATTTTGATTGGATGTGTTGGGGAAAAGGTGGGCGTGAGAGGGGGGTTAGTTGCCCTCAAATAAGTTTCAACTATTAAAAAAGGCACTAGTCCTTTCAATTTCCAATCAACCGACCCCTTTTGAAGTTTCTACGACAACACTTTCAATAAAAACCTCATATGCTCCCAGGGCATAACTTACAACCCCTTGCCCTGAGGGCTGGGGGAGGGTTGTCATCCTCAAACACCTAATTTCCAGAACTTTCTACTACGTTGAAAAAAATGGCTATCTGAAAACTTAGATTGAATATGTTTGGAGGAATGGTGGGCGTGAGAGGGGGGTTAGTCACCCTTCAATCACTTTCGACTATTAAAAAGGGCACTAGCCCTCTGAATTTCCAATTGAATGAGCCCCTTTTGACGTTTTTACGACAATTCTATCTATAAAAACCTTGTATACCCCAAGGGTATAACTTACAACCATTACCGTGGGGGCTCTTGGGGGTTTGTCATCCTTAAATGCATAATTTCCAGAACTTTCAACTAAGTTGAACAAAATGGCTATATATAAACTTTGATTGAAAGTTCTTGTGGAAATGGTGGGCGTGAGAGGTGGAAATTACTCTCCACTCACTTTCGACTATTAAAAAGGGCAATTTCAATTTCCAGTCAAATGAGCCCTTTTTGAAATTTCTATGACAATTTTCTGTATAAACCTTATATGCCCCCAGGGCATAAATTATAACCCTTGAACTGAGGGCTTTGAGGGGGTTATCTTCATAAATAACCTAATTCCAAGAACTTTCTACTACGTTGAAAAAAATTGGTTTCTCAAAATTTCGATTGGATATGTTTGGGTAAATGGTGAGCGTGAGAGGGCCACTAGTCGTACCCCAAACATTTTCAACTTTTAAAAAAGGCACTATCCCTTTCAATTTCCAATTGAATGACTTAATGAAGTTTCTACGACAACGCTTTCAATAAAAACCTTATATGCCCCCGGGGCATAACTTACAACCCTTGCCCTGAGGGCTGTGGTGGGAAGGTGTTGTCATCCTTAAAAACCTAGTTTCAAAAACTTTCAACTATGTTAAATGAAATGGCTATCTAAAAATTTTGATTGGATGTGTTTGAGGAAAAGGTGGGCGTGAGAGGGGGGTTAGTTGCCCTCAAATCACTTTCGACTATTAAAAAGGGCACTAGACCTTTGAATTTCAAATCGAATGAGCCCTTTTTTCAAGTTTCTAAGACAAATATTTCAACAAAAACCTTATATGCCCTAAGGGCATAACTTATAACCCTTGCTCTGAAGACTGTGGGGGGAGTGTCCTGCTCAAAGGTATAATTTTCTGAACGTTGAACTGCGTGGAACAAAATGGCTATCTCAACATTTTTATTGAATGTGTTTGGGGGAAAGATAGGCGTGGGAGGGGTGTTAGTTGCCTTCCAATCACTTTCGACTATTAAAAAGGGCACTAACCATTTCAATGTCCAATCGAATGAGCCCTTTTTGAAGTTAGGAAATCAACTAAGCTGAACAAAATGGCTTTCTCAAAATTTTTGATTGGATGTCTTTCGGGAAATGATGGGTGTGGAAGGGGCGTTAGTTGCCTTCCTATCACTTTTGACTATTAAAAAGGACACTAGCCACTCAAATTTCCTATTGAATTAGCCTTTTTAGAAGTTTCTATCACAACTTCTTCGATACGAAGTGTCCTGGTCTAAGACCACGGAAAAAAATAAATAATACATTGTGGATAAATCAAATGTTCAATTTGATTTTATTTTTACTTTCCAAGACTGTTCAAGATACATATAGTTTTCAGTAAAGCGCCAATGATACTGTAGGCTTTTACAGAGAGAGAAGGACAGCATATTCCAAACCCTTGTTTGCAGTGATTTTTGTTCTTTTCAAGCTTGATTTCGATATATAATTTAAGATTTACTTGTTTTAAGATTTAATTATTCAACTATATTATTTTTTATCTATATGTTTTAGTGCTATGATTGTTTATATGATTTTTATTCGTTTTGGATTTCATTTATACAGATAGCCAAAGAGTGTCCCTTTTGGCCAACCGTCAAGGGCTAAACAGAAAGTAGGTCGGTTGGGGTGGTAGGATGTCATAACGAAAAATTTTAGGGAAATGGGAACTTCCTGTGAGGGTATAAAGAGGGAGGCTTTGAATAGATTGGTATTGAGGAGGAGCGTGCGTAGCTGTGTTGTCCTCAAGTGGCATGGTTCTGAGGTTAGTTGTTAGCAGTAGTGGTAGTAGTAGCATTAGTAATGGTAGTAGGCTTCTTTAATTTCTGGTAGTTTTGAGTTTGAGTTATTGTAGGTTTCTGTTTCTTCCGTTCTTAAGTTTAATATGGCCTTTTCTTTAACAAAGTTCCTTTTCGGAAAATTTATTTTAATTAAAATTTAATCTGAAAAAGGTAGCAATGAAGACAGGTGTTTAAAGCAAACAAAATTTCTTCAGTAAGATTTAACGAAGACACTATGAATGCACTCAGATTCTAACCACAAATTATAATCAGCTGTAACTTTAAAAACAAATCTACATTTTTGAATGAAGTTCGAAATAATCATTGAATTATCATTGTTCTCTGTAATTACCAAGTACCATTTTCCTTCCTCACAATGGAGTAAGTGCCATTTCCTCCCAAGGGTGGCATTTATCCAAGACGTGTCTAGCCTCCTGGGACCTGATGTCCAACCGGTTGTATATTCGTTTATGAATTTTTATCGACCAACCTAATGCAAATCGGGACTTAAAGATTGTCTCCTTTTCTGCAAAAGGCGTTTGCTGCCATCTGTGATTTTTTTTAGTCCAGTAACAGTAATGGAGGCCAAACCAGTAGCAAGTGAAATAAAGAAAATCAACTTACGAAAAAGGTCAAAAGGTAAGAAATTAGATAAAAAATAAAGAGATAGGCTAGACAATAGAGAAAAATCAGGCGATATACCCTAAGACCAAAGTATTGACAGGTTTAATTTTTAACGCATTTACTGTTATTTCTGCCATCTGGCAGAAGGACTTTCAGTCTTGTACAATGGGTTGTACATTCGGTCTTACATTAGAAGTCCAACGGGTTGAAAGATTGTATTTTTGGAGCTAAGTTCTTCTTCTTCTAATTCACAGCAGGCAGGCTATTCAGTTGGTACTAATTAGCCCTCTTCTTTTTGCTTCACTCTGTGGGTAACAGAGCTACTCTCTTGGTTGTCTCTTATTTTTTAGATATTCTCAGATATCTTTCAGCGGATCTTTTGACCCAAGGAGTTCAAATATAAGACGGTAGATATTAATTTCTGTGCTCTGTCTACAGGTATATTTGGCTAGGCTCTAGGCTGATAGTGAAATTTTGTGGTGTTTAGAGCATTTTAACAGTTTACAAAGCAAGGTATGTTGTGCAGACGTGAGCATATTACATTCAAATAGGCAATGGTCAATTGTTTCATTATTCATATTACAATGCCTGCAAAGAGGGGACAGGGGAATTGAACCACTTGAATTAGAAAACTCATATGAGAATGCAAGGAAATTTAGTCCATTTGTTCCAGAACGAACTCTATGATAAATTTTAGAAAGATACTTATTGGGAAAGGGGGAAAGGATAGGATTAATCTTATTAAAATTAATATCTGATAGCCTCCATCAGTAAATATATTTAATTGGGATTGGTCTCCCACTTGGCTGGTCAATATTTATAGCATTTTTTCCTATTTCATCAACCTTATGATTACCCCTTATGCCAAAGTGGCTAGGAGTGTACTGAAAATAAGTTTTTATGCCACTTGAAGCAAGAATATCAATAATACTGAGACAATGATAAGTGTCAATGTCCAACTTATATTGAGGAGCCGAGGCCAGCAACTCAAGGCTTGATAGAGAGTCGGAATATATGATAATATTATTTGAATTTGCAATAAAAGGTTGGTTTTCCTTAAGGTGTTCTAATGCCATGATTATGGCATTTAACTCAGCAGACATTATAGATAAATTATTATATAATCTGTCGCCCATTGCAATGTTCAGGTGAGGAAGGAAAACACCACTTGCAACCTTCTCATTCATTTTTCACCCATCAACAAATATTTGGAAGTGATTTTTATAGGTAATTGTATTAAGTTCTACAAATTTTTTATGGACAAAAGCAATGAGGGTTAAATCTTTATTCCACTTTGAGAATTCATTATTTATTATGGGACTTGACCAATTTCATGGGGGGGATCGGGGGAAAGTGGGTGCAATAGACTTTGCTGGTAAGGGGAACTTCTTCTGAATATTGTCATACTCATCTGCAATGCCTCTATGCATGGCTGGATTTCTTAACCAATTATGTAGTGTATGTGAGCTATTTGATTCAATTTTTGTAAGATATTTTGTCAAGAGAAACCTGCGTCTCTCCCTTATTTTTGCTAATCTCCTCTCCATAAGCAGAAACTTGGTTCTTGTGGATTTCCTAAGACAAAATATGAGACGTATTATATCATTTTGTGTTGTTGCAATTTTTTGCATTTGGGTCTTTGCACATGCACCATAGACGATGAGCCCATAGTCAATATGGGGTCTTATATGTGATTAAATAAAAAAAACAAGTTTTTTAAACTGAAAGTAAGGAACGACATTAAAACTTAAAACGAACAGAAATTATTCCGTATATGAAAGGGGCTGTCCCCTCCTCAACGCCTCGCTCTTTACGCTAAAGTTTTTTATTGTTTTAAAAAATAAAGTTGTGAGACAGAGTCAAACTTTAGCGTAAAGAGCGAGGCGTTGAGGAGGGGACAGCCCCTTTCATATACGGAATAATTTCTGTTCGTTTTAAGTTTTAATGTCGCTCCTTACTTTCAGTTTAAAAAACTTGTTTTTTTTATTTAATTTCTGATCGTTTTTTAGTTAATGCAGCTTTTATTTGTATAAAAATTTTACTTTTCTTTTGCTAAATGGATGTCTTTACAAATTAACTTACGTAACTAACTTCTATATTCGTATATTTTTCTTCTGGCAAAAAATACAAAGTTGCAGATTTTTGCAGATATGAGCTTGAAACCTATGTAATAGGGTTTTCTGATACGCTGAATCTGACGGTGTGATTTTCATTAAAATTCTTTCACTTGTAGGGGATGTTTCCCCCTCTTTAAAAAATCGAGTAAATTTTCTCAGGCTCGTAGCCTTTGATGAGTAATACTAAACTTAATAAAATTTATATATTTAGGATCAGCATTATAAACACATTCTTTTGATACATTTATTGACATCAAAATTTCGTTTTTAAAAGTTTCGATTACTATTGAGCCGTATCGCTTGTTTTTTTATTGTTTTTTTTATTACGTATATGTTATTACTTATATGAAGGGGTTCTCCCCTTAGTCAATACCACGCTCTGTACGTTAAAAGTTAAAAAAATTTTTTATTCAGAAACCCCTGAATCACAAAGGCCGTTTAATTAGAATAGATAGCTCTTTTGAAAGCACTAAAAAAAACTATAGCGTAAAGAGCGAGGTACTGACTTGGGGGAGAACCCCCTCACATACGTTATAATTTCTGTTGGTTTTAAGTTCTAATATTCCTTCTTACATTTCAGTTGAAAAAACTTTTTTTTTTTTTTTTAATTTATGTTCGTTTTTTAAATAATGATTGGAAATCCGGCGCCCCATTCATAGAAATATCCCTTACCCCACGGAAACATCCTCCAAGAAAATATTCTCCAGAGTAACCCCCTCCTCTAGCCCCCCCCCTCCAGAAAAAATCCTTCCTGGAAATGGTTGTATACTTCCCAATATCCAATATATAATGCTGGCAAGTCGGGCGCCCCCTTCATGGCAAGTTCCCTTCCCCCATGAAAACTTCCTTCATGAACAGATCCTCCAACATAACCACCGACCCACCCTTCCCTCCCACTACCAGAAAAAAAACCTCCTGAAAAATTTTTATATTGGGAACTGTATACTTCCCAATAACCAATACTATATGTTAACATTGGGTAAAGTTCATAACTTTTAGCCCTCCCTCTGGGAACTTCGGGGGATTAAGTCATTCTAAAAGACATATTTATCATATTTTCGACCATGTTGAACAAAATGGCTATCTCAAAATTTTGATCGGGTGACTTTGGGAAAAAAATAAGCGTGGGAGGGGGCCTAGTTGCCCTCCATTTTTTTTGGTCACTTAAAAAGGGCACTAGAACTTTTAATTTCCGTTCCAATGAGCCCTCCCACGATATTCTAGGACCATTGGGTCGATACGATCACCCCTGGGGAAAAAAAAAAAATGCTATCTGAAAGGTGTTGCCAGATGACCATTACTAGGACATTATTTTTTGAGAAAGATTCATTTCTTGCATTTTTAAGCAAAATGAAAGCATCTGTTGAGGAGTGGTGTTTTCTGAATCCAGTTTGTGTGTGAGGGATCATATTATTTTTTTCAACAAACCAGAGGAGTCTGTGATAGATCATTTTCTCCATTATTTTCACCATCACAGGAGTGATCATTATGGGCCTATAAGACTCAGGGTATATCTTTTGGTTTATTTTTCTTTAGGATTGGTAGGATGGACGAACATTTCCATATATTGGGTAACCTAGAAGATGCCCAAGCGTGATTATAACAATTTAGCAGTTCTTGTTTGTATGAAGGTGTGAGATTCTTTATCCATGTAGGGTGTATATTGTCATAGCTGTCGCTAGTTTTGGTCCTAATATGATGTATTGCATTATTCAATTCCTGGATTGACAATGGATTAGTTATGTACTCGGATCCTGCGCGTGGTTGGTAACTTGGGTTCATAGGAATTGTGGACAGTTTACTTTGATTATTTGATGTTAGCTTATTAACAAAAAGAGTTGCAAATAGGTTATCCTTTTCATTATCATTGTCATAACGGGTATTATTATGTATAAGCTCATACAGGAGTGGGTTGGGGGAAGTCTTTTTTCCACAGATGTGGCTTATGACTTTATGTATAATTGGCTCAGGTGTTTCTCTGGAGAGATTATTTGCAAAATTATTCCAGTATTTATATTTAGCATCTATTATAGTCCTTTTTAGATTAGATTCTGCTTGTAATTTTTTTAAATATGTAGTAGGTGATGGTTTTTTTTATGAATTCTGTCCTAGCTTCCTTTTTTATCTTCCATTTATTTAGGCACTCATTTGTCCATCATGCTTTAGGAATTTGTTTAGGGAATGTTTTCTTAGGTGTTTTCCTGGGGATAGCATGATTAGCTGTATTTATTAGTAAAGATGTCAAGGCTTCAGCATGTGTGTCAACTGTTGTGTTAGAAATGCATGAACTTTGGGTAAAACTTGTAATTTCATCATTTAGCTTATTTTGGAACATAGACCAATTTGCTTTAGTGTTAATATATTTGAAGGTATG
This sequence comes from Artemia sp. Qi Xiang Cuo, assembly GCF_049724085.1. Lineage (NCBI taxonomy): Eukaryota > Metazoa > Arthropoda > Branchiopoda > Anostraca > Artemiidae > Artemia > Artemia sp. Qi Xiang Cuo. Next base: position 4,753,119 of record NC_142802.1, on the reverse strand, counting down.
AGAGAAAGATTCTGCAGGTTCATTTAGGGAGCAAACTATAGCAAAGTGGTCAGTACATAGAATATCAATTTTATTTATTTAAATTTTATTAAAAAAATTTAATGACACAATTTGTAGGTCAAATGTAGAGAATCTGCCACTTTTGGGGTTGAAATATGTATTCAGGTTTGGAGGGGTAGCAACAGCTAATTCATTATTATTGAAGTCATATGCTCAATGAATTTACCAGCTTTATTTGCTGGTTTATTCCCCCACAAAAGGCTGTGGGCATTGAAATCTCCACAAATAATGATATTTTTTAGTATATTAGAATTATTTATATAATTAAAGAAATCCTTGGCATCTGTAGTTTGGCCATTAGGGTTGTAAAAGCTTATTATGTAGGTTTTTAAATTATTCAGCCAAACACTGATACCAATTACATCAACATCATTTGCAAAATCTGGAAAATTATTGCCACAGAATTTTATATTTTTTTTAACTAATAAAGCTACCCCACCTCCTTTTCTCTCTGAAGATCTGTCCTTTCTGAGGATAGTATATCCCAGAGACTTAATTTGTTGATTTTGGGTTAAATGAGTTTCCTGGAGGCAAGCAATATTAGTGGAATTATTATTCATAAAAGATATTAGTTCATTTAGCTTATTTTCTGTGAGTGATCTTACATTCCATTGGAGTATTGATATATGTTGTGTTGTTGATTTATTCTTCATATGACTGTGTATCAATGTTCAGCTTGATGGTAGCACTAAACTTGATGAAAGTTATATATTTGAAATCAGCATTGAAATCAAATTCTTTCGATGTATCTATTGATATCAAAAATTGATATACCCATTTTCTAGAGTTTCGGCTACCATTGAGCCGGGTTGCTCCTTACTTACAGTTCGTTATCACGAACTGTTTGAAAAGTTTCAAGTTTTTTAAAAATCCCTTATTTCAAAACCAGACTTTTGAAAAAAAAATCAAATCTTCATCAAGGTAAAAAAAAACTGGCATCAAATTAACAATATCAAAGTGAGAAAAGTTTGCCTCCTTTTAAATGAGCCACCTTTGAAGTTTATAAGACGACCCCTTCTATATGAAGTACGTCTGGGAAATAATATAAATGAAGTGTTCGGGGAGGTGAGCTGACCTCCTCAGGTCAACCTCAATTACAACTCTCAGTTTCCTCTATTAAGTTTATACGAGCATCCCTTCCAAAACAACCATATATGCCTCTAGGGCATAACTCACAACACCTACCCTCGGGCTCTGAGGGGCTGTGTCGACACCGGAGTTTTTGTTATCTTAACTTTGAACTATTTTTAACAAAATGTCTATCTAAAATTTTTTATCTGATGCATTTAGGGGTGGAGAGGGGGAGGGGCTAGTCCTCCAATCTCTTTTGACTCTTAAAAAGTGAACGAGACCTTTCAATTTCCAATCAAATGAACCCTTTCCGAAGTTTACACAAGCTTCCCTTCCATAAGAACGATATATGCCCCCAGAGCACTACTTACAGCGCCTGCCTCCGGGCCATGGGGGGTTGCGTCAACACAGGAGTTTTTCTTATCTGACCTTTGAAAAATTTATAATGAAATGGCTATTTTAAAAATTTTATCGAATAGGCTTGGGGAAAGAAGGGTGTTTGGGGGGAGGGGGATAGTTGTCCTCTGATATCTTTTAACTCTTAAAAGTGAACTTGAACTTTCAATTTTGAATCAAATGAGCCCTCTCTGAAGTTTATACGAGCATCTCTTTCATAAGAACCATATACGCCCCCAGGACAACACTTAAAACGCCTGCCCCCGGGTGCTTGGTGGTTGTGTCGACACCGGAGTTTAGGTTTTATGATCTTTGAACTATTTTTAACAAAATAGCTGTCTCAAAATTTCTATTGGATGCATTTGGGAAAAAAGAGCATGGGGGGCTGGTTAACCTCCGATATCTTTTGACGCTTAAAAAGTTAACTAGAACTTTCAATTTCCAATCAAATGAGCCCTCTGACATTTATAAGAGTAGTCCCTCCTTAAGAACCATATATGCCAACAGGGTATAACTTATAACCCTTGCCCTGAAGACTGTGGGGGGAGTGCCCTGCTAAAAGATATAATTTCAAGAACTTTCAACTACGTTGACCAAAGTGGCTATCTCAAAATTTTGATTGGATGTGTTTGGGGAAATGCTGGGCGTGGAAGGAGTGCTAGTTACCTTCCAATCACTGTTGACCCTTAAAAAGGGCACTAGAACTCTTGATTTCCAATCGAATGATCCACCCTTGAAGTTTATACGACGACCTCTTCCATAGGATGTGCCTCCGGGAAAAAATAATAATAATAATAATAAATTGGAGCCGTATAGCCTTTACTATAGGCAACGCTATAGCGTTGTCTCTGATATACTTCATTTAATTTGCCAGTTTGGCTTAATTTATATATACGGGTTATCGCATCAAGCAAGTAGTCCAAGAATATCTAGGAAGTGCTCATTAGAATGAAAAGTAAAAGTTCTAGTGCCCTTTCTGAGTGACCGACAAAGTTTGATAGCAACTAGCCCCCCCCCTCTCCCGCCCCTTTTTTTACTTAAAGTCTTCCGATCAAAATTTACGATAACCATTTTGTTATATGTAGTTGAAAGGTCCAGTAACCATGCCTTTGGGGATAACGTGACACCCCACAGCCCTTGGGAAAAGGTCTGAAAGTCTTGAAAATTGCAAATTATTTACAAATAGTATTTTCTATAGGGAAGTATGAAGGCATTTTTCGGGGGGGGGGGGGTAATATTCTGCCTGGGACATTTTTCATGGGGGGAATTTTCCATGGGGAAGAAATTTTCTGTGGAGGGATGAACCCTTCAGGGGAAATTTTACACCGCGGGAATTTACCAGAATGCCTATACGAAATTTTTTCATTTGTCTAATTTTCCCTTTGCCCACTCAATTTTACGTGTGGAGATGTTTCCTAAGGAAAATTATCTCCCGTACTACGCATATAAAGGAGAATTTACGGTATTATTATGTAATTCCGGTATTGCGTATATGAAGGAAAATTTTCCGGGGGAAAATTTTTACCGGTTGGAGTTGTCTAGAGTATCTTTTCGTAAGGGAGGTGACTTTTCACAGGAGAAGTTTTCCACCATGGGGGTGTTTTCGGCGGGAGGAATTTATGTGGGAGGAACTGTCTACTGGAGGGTGTGGGTGAGGGTGTATCTGTGGGAACACTTATCCACAGAGGAGAGCATTTTCAGCATGATTTTAAAAACAATCAGAAATGTTAGTCTTTTTCAAATGAAAGTGTGCTAAGAAAAATGTTTCACCCGGAATCGACCACAAGAAATTTTTATGGGGGAGGGAGAAATTTTTTCAGCTGGAAAGAAATTTTATTGAGAGGATTTTACTGCTGCATGGGAGGGGGTATTTTACGTAGGAAGAACTTTCCGAGGGGGAAGGAATTTCCCATGGAGGGGGAGCTGTATTTCCAGACATTATTTAAAAATATCAGAAATTTAATAAAAGAAAACAAGTTTTTTCAACTGAAAGTAAGGAAAAACATCAAAACTTGAAGAGGTAAAAATTATTACGTATATGAAGGGGGCTGTCCCCTCTTCAATACCTCGGTCTTTACGCGAAAGTTTCACGTTTTGTCCCAATTATTTAAGAACGACTCCTGAAACACAAGGGCCGTTTAATTAGGATAATAAGCCTTTTTAAAAGTAAAAAAAACTTTAGCGTAAACAGCAAGGTATTGAGGAGAGGGCAACTCCGGTCATATACGTTACAATTTTTGTTCGTTTAAATTTTTTATGTTGCTCCTTACTTTCAGTTAAAAAAACATGTTTTTTAAATTTAATTTGTATACTGAAACCATTTGTTAAACATGCAGCTTATCTTCCTTAGTTATTTCCTTCCATCTTCAAGGTTCAAAGTTCTTTATTAAAAATTAAAATGAAAAACAAGTTTTTCATATAAAAGTAAGGAGCAACATCAAAGATTAAAACGAATAGCTATTATTACGTATGGAAGGGAGTTTCCCCCCTCCTTAATGCCTCGCTCTTTACACTAAATTTTTCTTGGGACTTTTGAAGAGGCTTATTATTCTAACTGTACGATCCTTGTGTTTCAGGAGTCCTTCTTAAAGAATTGGAACAATAAGTTAAGCTTTAGGGTAAAGAGCGATGTATTAAGGAAGGGGAATCCCTCTCCTATACGTAATAATTTCTGTTCGGTTTAAGCTTTGATGTTGCTCCATTCTCTCAGTTGAAAAAAAAACTTATTTTCATTTAATTTCTGATCGTCTTGCAGTAATTAATTAAAAAAAAACATTCCGAAAAATAAGTTTTTTCAAAGGAAATTAAAGGCCATTTTAAACTTAAGCTCAGCAGATACAAATACCTGTTAAAATTCAATCTTAAAACGACCAGAAATTACTATTAAAAAATAAATGAAACCCAAAACGAACAGAAATTAAATAAACAATAATGACCGGCAAAGGCCGGTTGTATAAACTTCAGAGGTCATACATTTGATTGAAAATTGAAAGTTCCAGTTACCTTTTTAAGAGTCAGAAGTAATCACAGGGCATCTAAGACCCCTCCGACCATGCCCTCTTTTCCTTAAATGCATCCTATCAATTCGTGATAGCCATTTTCTTTTAAATAGTCTAACGATCAGATAACAAAAAATTTAGGGTCAATATGCCCCTCTTAGTTTCCCCACAGCCCGGGGAAACTAAGGTTTGTAAATTGTGCCTTGGGTGCATATAAGAGTAGAGATGCCATAATAACTCCAGGGGAGCACCAAATATGGGCATAGAACCCCGTGGTTTATGGATTTTGTCAGTGAGAATGAAAAAACAGGAATTTTGTCACATTTATGGAGTGTCACAGTTATGGAGGATGGTTATGTGTGATGGTAGATTTATTTGATGTTTTTCATGGATGTTTTATGGTTTTTGTCAGTGAGAATTTGAAAAACAGGAATTTTCTAACATTTTTGTATGTTGTTATGGTTTTGTCAGTGAAAATTTGAAAAAACAGTAACTTTGTCACATTCTGTTTTACGGATTTTGTCAGTGAGAATGGAAAAACAGGAACTTTCTCACTTTCATGGATTATTGAGTCATTAATCAAATTGTTTCCGGGCAAGGTTAATTAATGTCTGACAGATGACGTCAAGTTAATTAATGTCTTTGATTTATTTTCAAAGAGAATGTTTCCGGGGCAAAGTTTAGATCATACATGACAGATGATGTCATGATTGATTGATTGACATGGAAGGGGAATTAATTTGTTGTTTCTAAAGAAAATTGATTCACGAAAGGGGAATTAATTTGTTGTTTCTAAAGAAAACTGTCTCCGAGCGAATGTTTAGATCTTAGCGAAGAATTGTTTTAGCGCGGGAATCAGGTTTCCAAATAATTTGAAATGCGTCAGCACAGAGAGGCCAAAACAAAAGGAACACGCTGAAATTACGTTTACGGATTATTTGGGCGAAACCGTTTTAGCCATTTTAGGGAATTATTTCGGCGAAACAGTTAGAGACATTTTAAGGGATGATTTAAAAGATGATTTTAGAAGAGAATTTGAGGGTAAAACTCTGTGATCGTTATAATACACAAGTTGTATTTTAACAGTGCCGTGAGGTCCCCTACCATAACCCCAAAGGGTTCCGATCCCCCTACCCCAACCCCAAAGGGTTCCGATCCCCCTACCCCAACCCCAAAGGTTTCCGATCCCCTTACCCCAACCCCAAAGGGTTCCAATCCCCCTACCTCAACCCCGAAGGAAGCGCCCGGTCCTCAAGGGTCCCCCCAAGCCCTCAAAGGGCCCACAGACCCCCAAAGGCTCTACCCGGGCCCCCAAAGGCCCTCCTCCGGTCCCCAAAGGTCCACCGAGCTCCCAAAGGACCAATCGGCGCTCAAGGGCCCCCCCCAGACCGCAAAAGGCCCTGCCCGGGCCCCCCAAAGGCCCTCCCCGGTCCCCAAAGGTCCACCGGGCTCCTAAAGGACCATTCGGCCCTCAAGGGCCCCCCTGACCCCCAAAGGCCCTCCCCCGGTCCCCAAAGGTCCGCCGGACCCCCAAAGGCCCTCCCCCGATCCTTAAAGGCCCCTCAGGCTCCCAAAGGGCCCCCGAACTCCCAAAGGCCCTCCCCCAGTCCCCAAAGGACCATTCGGCCCCCAAGGGCCCTCCAGACCCCCAAAGGCCCTCCCCGGGCCCCCAAAGGCCCACCCCCCGTCCCAAAAGGTCCCCCGGGCGCCCAAAGAACCACCCAGCCCTCAAGGGCCCCCGGATCCCCAAACGCCCTCCCCGGGCCCCCCAAAGAGTCCCTCTCCATTTTTTAATACTTTTTTATGGCTTTATTATATCTTTTCAGAACAAGTTCCTTTCCTAATGTCCCTTCTAAACCCATTTTCCAACTTGAAGTACTTATCTTTTTCACCCGCAACTACACTTTACAGCTTTTTGGATACCTCAACACCAAGAAATACTTTTCAAGGACCATTTCAGAGCAAGTTACTTTCTTAATGTCCCTCCTAAACCCATTTTCCAACTTGAAGTACTTATCTTTTTCACCACAACTATACTTTACAGCCTTTTGGTTACCTCAACACCAAGAAATACTTTTCAAAGACCATTTCAGAGCAAGTTACTTTCTTAATGTCCCTCCTAAACCCATTTTCCAACTTGAAGTACATATCTTTTTCACCACGACTATACTTTACAGCTTTTTGGTTACCTCAACACCAAGAAATATTTTTCAAAAGTCATTTCAGAACAAGTTACTTTCTTAATGTCACTCCTAAACCCATTTTCCAACTTGAAGTACTTATCTTTTTCACTCACAACAATACTTTACAGCTTTTTGGTTACCTCAACACCAAAAAATATTTTTCAAAAGTCATTTCAGAACAAGTTACTTTCTTAATGACCATCCTAAACCCATTTTGCAACTTGAAGTACTTATCTTTTTCACTCTCAACTATACTCTACAGATTTTTGGATACCTCAACATCAAGAAATACTTTTCAAAGACCATTTCAGAGCAAGTTACTTTCTTAATGTCACTCCTAAATCCATTTTCCAACTTGAAGCACTTATCTTTTTCACCACGACTATACTTTACAGCTTTTTGGATACCTCAACACCAAGAAATACTTTTCAAAGACCATTTCAGAGCAAGTTACTTTCTTAATGTCCATCCTAAACCCATTTTCCAACTTGAAGTACTTATCTTTTTCACTCACAACTATACTTTACAGCTTTTTTGGATACTTCAACACCAAGAAATACTTTTCAAAAGTCATTTCAGAACAAGTTGCTTTCCTAATGTCCATCCTAAACCCATTTTCCAACTTGAAGTACTTATCTTTTTCACCCACAACTTTACTTTACAGCTTTTTGGATACTTCAACACCAAGAAATACTTTTCAAAAGTCATTTCAGAACAAGTTGCTTTCCTAATGTCCCTTCTAAACCCATTTTCCAACTTGAAGTACTTATCTTTTTCACCCGCAACTATACTTTACAGCTTTTTGGTTACCTCAACACAAAGAAATACTTTTCAAAGACAATTTCAGAGCAAGTTACTTTCTTAATGTCCCTCCTAAACCCATTTTACAACTTGAAGTACTTATCTTTTTCACCCACAACTATACTTTACAGCTTTTTGGATACCTCAACACCAAGAAATACTTTTCAAAAACCATTTCAGAGCAAGATACTATCTTAATGTCCCTTCTAAACCATTTTCCAACTTGAAGTGCTTATCTATTTCATCCACAACTATACTTTACAGCTTTTTGGATACCTCAACACCAAAAAATACTTTTCAAAGACCATTTCCGATCATGTTACTTTCTTAATGTCGCTCCTAAAGCCATTTTATATCTTGATTTAATTATATTTTCACCCACAACTATACTGTTCAGCTTTTTGGATACCAAAACACGAAGAAATACATTTCAAGGATCATTTCAGAGCACGATACTTTCTTAATTTTCCTGCTAAACCCGTTTTCAAAGTTGAAGGACTTATCTTTGTTTCACACAACTTTACACTACATCTTTTTGGATACCTCAACACAAATAAATACATTTCAATGACCATTTCATAGCAAGTTAATTTCTTAATGTCAATTCTAAACCCATTTTACAACTTGAAGTACATATGTTTTTCACATACAACAATACTTTACAGATTTGTATACAACAAAACAAAGAAATATTTTTAAAAAGTCATTTCAGAGCAAGTTACTTTCTTAATGTCCCTCCTAAATCCATTTTCCAACTTGAAGTACTTATCTTTTTCACTCACAACTATACTCTACAGATTTGGATACCTCAACACCAAGAAATACTTTTCAAGAGTCATTTCAGAGCAAGTTACTTTCTTAATATCACTCCTAAACCCATTTTGCAACTTGGAATACTTCTCTTTTTCACCCTAAACTATACTTAAAAGATTTTTGGATACCTCAACACCAAGAAATAAATTTCGAAGACCATTTCAGAGCAAGTTACTTTCTTAATGACCATCCTAAACCCATTTTCCAACTTGAAGTACTTATCTTTTTCACCCTCAACTACACTCTACAGCTTTTTGGATACCTTAACATCAAGAAACACTTTTCAAAGACCACTTCAGAGCAAGTTACTTTCTTAATGTCACTCCTAAATCCATTTTCTAACTTGAAGTAGTTATCTTTTTCACTCACAACTATACTTTACAGCTTTTTGGATACCTCAACACCAAGAAATACTTTTCAAAGACCATTTCAGAGCAAGTTACTTTCTTAATGTCCCTCCTAAATCCATTTTTCGACTTGAAGTACTTATTCTTTTCATCCGCATGTGTACGTTACAGCTTTTTGGTTACCTCAACACCAAGAAATACTTTTAAAAGACCATTTCAGAGCAAGTTACTTTCTTAATATCCATTCTAAGCCCATTTTGCAACTTTAAGTATTTACCTTTTTCACCTACTATCGCAATGAAAAAGAACTTAGTTTTTAATAAATTACAATTTTCACAATAATATAAAAATTTTACACTATGGCTCAGATTTTTCTCAAAGGTATGAAAAAATTTAAAATAATTTTTTAAATATTCTCAACGAAGTGAGAAAAGTTTATGATCTCTTCTGAATTTTACCATAGAACACGCTCCAATTCTAATTTCTCCAGAGAAAATAAAAATCTTCCACTTAAGTTCTTTATTTCACAATGACACAAAGAAATTTAAAGTTCAATTCTAAATTTTTCGGTGGAAGATAGAAAAAGTAATACCATACTTGTGAATATTTTCCCGGAAGATAAAAAGTTCCAGTTCAATTTACAATTTCCTCAGCGAAGAGAAGAAAAGTTCAAGTTCTCTTCTGAATTTTACTAAAGAACACAATTCAATTCTAATTTCACCAGAGAAAATAAAAATCTTCCACTTAAGTTCTTTATTTCACAATGACATAAAGAAATTTAAAGTTCATTTCTAAATTTTTGGTGGAAGATAGAAAAAGTAATACTATTCTTGTGAATATTTTCATGGAAGATGAAAAGTTCTAGTTCAATTTAAAATTTTCTCAACGAAGTGAAGAAAAGTTCAAGTTTTCTTCTGAACTTTACTAAACAATACAATTCAATTCTAATTTCTCCAGAGAAAATAAAAATCTTCTACTTAAGTTCTTTATTTCACTAAGACATAAAGAAATTTAAAGTTCAATTCTAATTTTTGGTGGAAGATAGAAAAAGTAATACCATACTTGTGAATATTTTCCCGGAAGATAAAAAGTTCTAGTTCAATTTACAATTTCCTCAACGAAGTGAAGAAAAGTTCAAGTTCTCTACTGAATTTTACTAAAGAACACAATTCAATTCTAATTTCTCCAGAGAAAACAAAAATCTTCCACTTAAGTTCTTTATTTCACAAAGACATAGAAATTTAAAGTTCAATTCTAAATTTTTCGGTGGAAGATAGAAAAAGTAATATTATACTTGTGAATATTTTCCCGGAAGATAAAAAGTTCTAGTTCAATTTAAAATTTCCTCAACGAAGTGAAGAAAAGTTCAAGTTCTCATCTGAATTTTATTAAAGAACACAATTCAATTCTAATTTCACCAGAGAAAATAAAAATCTTCCACTTCAGCTCTTTATTTCACAAGGACATAAAGAAATTTAAAGTTCAATTCTAAATTTTTCCGTGGAAGATAGAAAAAGTAATACCATACTTGTGAATATTTTCACGGAAGATAAAAAGTTCTAGTTCAATTAAAATTTTCTCAACATAGTGAAGAAAAGTTCAAGTTCTCTTCTGAACCTTACCAAAGAACACACTTCAATTCTAATTTCTCCAGAGAAAATAAATATATTCCACTTCAGTTTTAAGTTCCCCAAAGAAATAAAGAAATTTAAAGTTCTATTCTAAATTTTTAGATGAAAGATATAAAAAGTAATACTATGATTTTGATTATTTTCCATGAAGATCAAAAGTTTCACTTTGTTTATAATTCTTCTTAAATTTGGTTCTGATTTTTCTCAAAGAGATGAAAAATTTTAAGTTCTGTTCCAAATTTTTCATAAAACATATAAAAATTTATACATTGATTGTGAATATTCAACATGAAGATAAGGAACTCCACTTTAATTCAGAGTTTTCTCGAAGAAGTGCAAAATGTTCAAGTTCTCTTCTGAATTTTCTTAAAGAAGAGAAAAAGTTAGTTCAATTCTGAATTTTACCACTGAAAATGAAAAAACCTTCCACTTCAGTTCATAATTTCTCAAAGACATAAAAATTTAAAGTTCAGTTCTAAATTTTTCTGTAGAAGATAGGAAAGGTTATACTATGTTTGTGATTATTTTCTAGTGAATATAGAAAGTTTCAATTTAATTCTAATTTTCTGAAAGTATTTTCCAATTTTTTGCAGAGATGAAAAATGTAAAGTTATGTTCCAAATTTTTTATAGAATATAGAAAAATTTATACATTGATTTTTAATATTCAACATGAAGATAAGGTGCATCACTTTAATTCTGAGTTTTCTCGAAGAAGTGTAAAATGTTCAAGTTCTCTTCTGAATTTTGTTAAAGAAGTAAAAAAAGTTCACTCAATTCTGAATTTTACCAATGAAAATGAAAAAGCTTCCACTTCAGTTCTTAATTTCTTAAAGACTTAAAAAATTCAAAGTTCTCTTCTAATTTTTCCAAGAAAATAAAAAGGTTCCACTTCACTTCTGGTTTTTTCTCAAAGAGATGAAAAATTTAAAGTTCTATTCTAATTTTAAATTAAATTTTATCTCCTTTGTCTTATGGATTTACCCCTCAAATTTTTAAATTAGAAAATGAGTGACTCGTTCTATTATTAAAGACAATCGTTTAAACTCGTTCATCTAACCTCCAAAACAATAGGTTAGGTTAGGCATAAATAAATATTAATAAATAAATAGAAACATTTCTACATGTTTAAGTTAGATTAGTTTAGATTAACTTATCATGAGCGCTCATGATAAGTTAACCTAACCTTTTCCGGCAAGTATGGTTAGAATAGGCTAGATTAAGTTAGGATAGATTAGGTTAGGTGAGCCTACGTACGCTTCACTTAGGTTAGGTGAGAGACATGCAAAAAGTTATCTGTATGATTAGGTTTGGTTTGGTTATGTTAGGTTATGGTTGGCTAGGTCAGCCAACGTACACGCGCGGACGTAGGCTCACTTAGCCTAACCTCACCTAACCTAACCTAACTTAATCTAACCTAACCTAATCATACACCTAACTTTTTGCCTGTCTCTCACCTAACCTAATCATACACCTAACTTTTTGCCTGTCTCTCACCTAACCTAAGTGAAGCGTACGTAGGCTAACCTAATCTAACCTAACTTAATCTAGCCTATTCTAACCATACTAGCCGGAAAAGGTTAGTTTAACTTATCATGAGCGCTCATGATAAGTTAATCTAACCTAACCTAAATTAAACATGTAGAAATGTTTCTATTTATTTATTAATATTTATTTATGCCTAACCTAACCTTTTGTTTTGGAGGTTAGATGAACGATTTTGAACGATTGTCTTTAATAATAGAACGAGTCACTCATTTTCTAATTTAAAAATTTGAGGGGTAAATCCATAAGACAAAGGAGATAAAATTTAATTTAAAATTAGAATAGAACTTTAAATTTTTCATCTCTTTGAGAAAAAACCAGAAGTGAAGTGGAACATTTTTATTTTCTTGTAAAAATTATAAGAGAACTTTGAATTTTTTAAGTCTTTAAGAAATTAAGAACTGAAGTGGAAGCTTTTTCATTTCCATTGGTAAAATTCAGAATTGAGTGAAATTTTTTCACTTCTTTAAGAAAATTCAGAAGAGAACTTGAACATTTTGGACTTCTTCGAGAAAACTCAGAATTAAAGTGATGCACCTTATCTTCGTGTCGAATATTCAAAATCAATGAATAACTTTTTCTATCTTCTATGAAAAATTTGGAACATAAATTTACATTTTTCATCTCTGCAAAAAATCGGAACTGAATTTAAGAAGATTAGAATTAAAGTGAAACTTTTTATCTTCACTAGAACATAATCACAATCATAGTATAAATTTTCCTATCTTCCACAGAAAAATTTAGAACCGAACTTTAAATTTTTATGTCTTTGTGAAATTATGAACTGAAGTGGAAGGTTTTTTCATTTTCATTTGTAAAATTCCGAATTGAGCTAACTTTTTTCTCTTCTTTAAGAAAATTCAGAAGAGAACTTGAACATTTTGCACTTCTTCGAGAAACGTCTGAATTAAAGTGGAGTTCCTTATCTTCATGTTGAATATTCACAATCAATGTATAACTTTTTCTATCTTCTATGAAAAATTTGGAACAGAACTTTAAATTTTTCATCTCTTTGAGAAAAATCAGAACCAAATTTAAGAAAAATTATAAATAAAGTGAAACTTTTGATCTTCATGGAAAATAATCACAATCATAGTATTACTTTTTGTATCTTTCATCTAAAAATTTGGAATAGAACTTTAAATTTCTTAATTTTATTGGGAAACTTAAAACTGAAGTAAAATATTTTTATTTTCTCTGGAGAAATTAGAATTGAAGTGTGTTCTTTGGTAAAGTTCAGAAGAAAACTTAAACTTCTTCACTATGTTGGGAAAATTTTAATTGAACAAAAAATTTTTATCTTCGGTGAAAATATTCAAAATTATGGTAGTACTCTTTCTATCTTCCACTGAAAAGTTTAGAACTGAACTTAAAATTTCTTTATGTCCTTGTTAAGTAAATAGCTGAAGTGGTAGATTTTTATCTTCTCTGGGGAAATTATAATTGAACCGTGTTCTTTAATAAAATTCAGATGAGAAATTTAAATTTTGTTCAATTCGTTGAGGAAATTTTAAATTGAACTATAACTTTATCTTCCGGAAAATTATTCAAAAATGTGATATTACTTTTTCTATCTTCCACCGAAAAATTTAGAATTGAAATTTAAATTTCTTTATGTCTTTGTGAAATAAAGAACTTAAGTGGAAGATTTTTGTTTTCTCTGGAGAAATTAGAATTGAATTGTGTTCTTTAGTAAAATTCAGTAGAGAACTTGAACTTTTCTTCACTTCGTTGAGGAAATTGTAAATTGAACTAGAATTTTTTATCTTCAGGGAAAAAAGTCACAAGTATGGTATTACTTTTTCTATCTTCCACCAAAAATTAGAATTGAACTTTAAATTTCTTTATGTCTTTGTGAAATAAAGAACTGAAGTGGAAGATTTTTATTTTCTCTGGAGAAATTAGAATTGAATTGTATTGTTTGGTAAAGTTCAGAAGAGAACTTGAACTTTTCTTCACTTTGTTGAGAAAATTTCAAATTGAACTAGAACTTTTCATCTTCCATGATAATATTCACAAGAATAGTATTACTTTTTCTATCTTCCACCGAAAAATTTAGAAATGAACTTTAAATTTCTTTATGTCATTGTGAAATAAAGAACTTAAGTGGAAGATTTTTATTTTCTCTGGTGAAATTAGAATTGAATTGTGTTCTTTAGTAAAATTCAGAAGAGAACTTGAACTTTTCTTCACTTCGTTGAGGAAATTGTAAATTGAACTAGAACTTTTTATCTTCCGGGAAAATATTCAAAAGTATGGTATTACTTTTTCTATCTTCCACCGAAGAATTTATAATTGGACTTTAAATTTCTTAATGTCATTGTGAATTAAAGAACTTAAGTGGAAGATTTTTATTTTCTCTGGAAAAATTAGAATTGTATTGTGTTCTTTGGTAAAATTCAGTAGAGAACTTGAATTTTTCTTCACTTCATTGAGAAAATTTAAAATTGAACTAGAACTTTTTTTTTTCCGTGAAAATATTCACAAGTATGGTATTACTTTTTCCATCTTCCATCGAAAAATTAGAATTGAATTTTAAATTTCTTTATGTCTTTGTGAAATAAAGAACTTAAGTGGAAGATTTTTGTTTTCTCTGGAGAAATTAGCATTGAAGTGTGTTCTTTGGTAAAGTTCAGAAGAGAACTTGAACTTTTCTTCACTTCGTTGAGAAAATTTTAAATTGAACAAGAAATTTTCTTCTTCCATGAAAATATTCACAAGTATGGTATTACTTTTTCTATCTTCCACCGAAAAATTAGAATTGAACTTTAAATTTCTTTATGTCTTTGTGAAATAAAGAACTGAAGTGGAAGATTTTTGTTTTCTCTGGAGAAATTAGAATTGGAGCGTGTTCTTTGGTAAAATTCAGAAGAGATCATAAACTTTCTTCACTTCGTTGAGAAAATTTGGAACATTATTTTAAATTTTTTCATCCCTCTGAGAAAAATCTGAACCGAAGTGTAAAATTTTTATATTATTTGGAAAAATATAATTGATTAAAAACTAATTTCTTTTTCATTGCGAAAGTGGGTGAAAAAGATAAGTACTTCAAGTTGCAAAATGGGTTTAGGAGGGACATTAAGAAAGTAACTTGCTCTGAAATGGTCTTTGAAAAGTATTTCTTAGTGTTGAGGTAACAAAAATGCTGTAAAGTACAGTTGTGGATGAAAAATATAAGTACTTCAAGTTGGAAAATGGGTTTAGGAGGGACATTAAGAAAGTAGCTTGCTCTGAAATGGTCTTTGAAAAGTATTTCTTGGTATTGAGGTATCCAAAAAGTTGTAATGTATAGTTGTGAGTGAAAAGATAAGTACTTCAAGTTGGAAAATGGATTTAGGAGTGACATTAAGAAAGTAACTTGCTCTGAAATGGTCTTTGAAAAGTGTTCTTGATATTGAGGTATCCAAAAAGCTGTAGAGTATAGTTGTGGGTGAAAAAGATAAGTACTTCAAGTTGGAAATGGGTTTAGGATGGTCATTAAGAAAGTAACTTGCTCTGAAATGGTCTTTGAAATTTATTTCTTTGTGTTGAGGTATCCAAAAAGCTGTAAAGTATAGTTGTGTGTGAAAAAGATAAGTACTTCAAGTTGGAAAATGGGTTTAGGAGGGATATTAAGAAAGTAACTTGCTCTGAAATGACTTTTGAAAAATATTTCTTGGTGTTGAGGTATCCAAATCTGTAAAGTATTGTTGTGAGTGAAAAAGATAAGTACTTCAAGTTAGAAAATGGGTTTAGGAGGGACATTAAGACAGTAACTTGCTCTGAAATGACTTTTGAAAAATATTTCTTGGTGTTGAGGTATCCAAATATTTAAAGTATAGTTGTGTGTGAAAAAGATAAGTACTTCAAGTTGGAAAATGGGTTTAGGAGGGACATTAAGAAAGTAACTTGCTCTGAAATGGTCTTTGAAAAGTATTTCTTGGTGTTGAGGTAACCAAAAAGCTGTAAAGTAAAGTTGTGGGTGAAAAAGATAAGTACTTCAAGTTGGAAAATGGTTTAGGAGGGACATTAAGAAAGTCACTTGCTCTGAAATGGTCTTTGAAAAGTATTTCTTGGTGTTGAGGTATCCAAAAAGCTGTAAAGTATAGTTGAGGGTGAAAAAGATAAGTAATTCAAGTTGGAAAATTGTTTTAGTAGGGACATTAAGAAAGAAACTTGCTCTGAAATGATCTTTGAAAAGTATTTCTTTGTTTTGAGGTATCCAAAGAGCTGTAAAGTATAGTTTCGGGTGAAAAAGATAAGTACTTCAAGTTGGAAAATGGGTTTAGAAGGGACATTAAGAAAGTAACTGGCTCTGAAATGGTCTTTGAAAAGTATTTCTTTGTGTTGAGGTATCCAAAAAGCTGTAAAGTATAGTTGTGGGTGAAAAAGATAAGTACTTCAAGTTGGAAAATGGGTATAGGAGGGACATTAGGAAAGCAACTTGTTCTGAAATGACTTTTGAAAAGTATTTCTTGGTGTTGAAGTATTCAAAAAGCTGTAAAGTAAAGTTGTGGGTGAAAAAGATAAGTACTTCAAGTTGGAAAATGGGTTTAGGATGGACATTAGGAAAGCAACTTGTTCTGAAGTGACTTTTGAAAAGTATTTCTTGGTGTTGAAGTATCCAAAAAAGCTGTAAAGTATAGTTGTGAGTGAAAAAGATAAGTACTTCAAGTTGGAAAATGGATTTAGGATGGTCGTTAAGAAAGTAACTTGATCTGAAATGGTCTTTGAAAAGAATTTCTTGATGTTGAGGTATCCAAAAAGCTGTAAAGTATAGTTGTGAGTTAAAAAGATAAGTGCTTCAAGTTGTAAAATGGGTTTAGGATTGACATTTAGAAAGTAACTTGCTCTGAAATGGTCTTTGAAAAGAATTTCTGGATGTTGAGGTATCCAAAAAGCTGTAAACTATAGTTCTGGGTGAAAAAGATAAGTACTTCAAGTTGTAAAATGGGTTTAGGATGGACATTAAGAAAGTAACTTGTTCTGAAATGACTTTTGAAAAATATTTCTTGGTGTTGAGGTATCCAAAAAGCTGTAAAGTATTGTTGTGGGTGAAAAAGATAAGTACTTCAAGTTTGAAAATGGGTTTAGGAGTGACATTAAGAAAGTAACTTGTTCTGAAATGACTTTTGAAAAATATTTCTTGGTGTTGAGGTAACCAAAAAGCTGTAAAGTATAGTCGTGGTAAAAAAGATAAGTACTTCAAGTTGGAAAATGGGTTTAGAAGGGACATTAAGAAAGTAACTTGCTCTGAAATGGTCTTTTAAAAGTATTTCTTGGTGTTGAGGTAACCAAAAGGCTGTAAAGTATAGTTGTGGTGAAAAAGATAAGTACTTCAAGTTGGAAAATGGGTTTAGGAGGGATAGTAAGAAAGTAACTTGTTCTGAAATGGTCCTTGAAAAGTATTTCTTGGTGTTGAGGTATCCAAAAAGCTGTAAAGTGTAGTTGCGGGTGAAAAAGAAAAGTACTTCAAGTTGGAAAATGGGTTTAGAATGGACATTATGAATGGTACTTTCTCTGAAAATATATAACAACGCCGCAAAAAAGTATTAAAAAATGGAGAGGGGACATTTTGGGGGGCCCGGGGTGGGCATTTTGGGATCCTGGGGGTCCGTATGGGCCGAGTGGTCCGAGGGTAGCCCGGGGGACCTTTCGACACGGGAAGTGGGCCTTTGGGGCCCGGGGAGACCTTTTTGGGGTCTGGGGGCCCTTGAGGGCCGAATGGTCCTTTGGGGGCCCGGTGGACCTTTGGGGACTGGGGGAGGGCCTTTGGAGGTTTGGGGACCCTTTGGGAGCCTGGGGGGCCTTTAAGGATCGGGGGAGGGCCTTTGGGGGTCCGGGGGACCTTTGGGGACCGGGGGTGGGCCTTTGGGGGTCTGGGGGGCCCTTGAGGGCCGAATGGTCCTTTGGGAGCCTGGTGGACCTTTGGGGACCGGGGAGGGCCTTTTGGGGTCTGGGGGGCCCTTGAGCGCCGATCGGTCGTTTGGGAGTTCGGTGAACCTTTGGGGACCGGGGGAGGGCCTTTGGGGGCCCGGGTAGAGCCTTTGGGGGTCTGTGGGCCCTTTGAGGGCTTGGAGGGGACCCTTGAGGACCGGGGGATTCCTTCGGGGTTGAGGTAGGGGGATGGGAACCCTTTGGGGTTGGGGTAGGGGGATCGGAACCCTTTGGGGTTGGGTTAGGGGGATCGGAACCCTTTGGGGTTCGGGTAGGGGGATCTGAACCGTTTGGTGTCGTGGTAGGGGACCTCACGACACTGTTAAAATGTAACTTGTGTATTATAACGACCACAGAGTTTTACCCTCAAATTCTCTTCTAAAATCATCTTTTAAATCATCTTTTAAAATGTCTCTAACTGTTTCGCCGAAATAATTCCCTAAAATGGCTTAAACGGTTTCGCCCAAATAATCCCTAAACGTAATTTCAGCGTGTTCCTTTTGTTTTGGCTTCTCTGCGCTGACGCATTTCAAATTATTTGGAAACCTGATTCCCGCGCTAAAACAATTCATCGCTAAGATTTAAACATTCGCTCGGAGACGGTTCTCTTTAGAAACAACAAATTAATTCCCCTTTCGTGAATCAATTCTCTTTAGAAACAACAAATTAATTCCCCTTCCATGTCAATCAATCAATCATGACATCATCTGTCATGTGTGATCTAAACTTTGCCCCGGAAACATTCTCTTTGAAAATACATCAAAGACATTAATTAACTTGACGTCATCTGTCAGACATTAATTAACCTTGCCCGGAAACAATTTGATTAATGACTCAATAATCCATGAAAGTGAGAAAGTTCCTGTTTTTCCATTCTCACTGACAAAATCCATAAAACAGACATAAATGTGAGAAAGTTCCTGTTTTTTCAAATTCTCACTGACAAAAACCATAAAAACATCCATAAATGTGACAAATTCCTGTTTTTCAAATTCTCACTGACAAAAACCATAAAACATCCATGAAAAACATCAAATAAATCGACCAACACACATAACCATCCATGAAAACATCCATAAATGTGACAAAATTCCTGTTTTTTCATTCTCACTGACAAAATCCATAAACCACGTGGTTCTATGCCCATATTTGGTGCCCCCCTGGAGTTATTATGGCATCTCTACTTATAAGGTTTCAAACAGTTCGTGGTAACGAACTGTAAGTAAGGAGCGACCCGGCTCAATGGTAACCGAAACTCTAGAAAACGGTATTTTGATGCAGATTTTAATGCTGATTTCAAATATATAAGTTTCATCAAGTTTAGTCCTGCCCATCAAAAGATTTGCGCATGAGCAAATTTGGCTGATTTTCGAGAAAAAGCGGAAAGATCCCCTAAAAGCTACAAAATCTTAAAAAACATCACAAAATCATATTCCACGTATCAGAGAACCCTACTGTAGAGGTTTCAAGCTCCTATCTACAAAAATGTGGAAATTTGTATTTTTTGCCAGAAGAAAGATTTTCCAGGGGTGATCGTAACGACCCAGTGGTCCTAGAATATCTTGGGAGGGCTTATTGGAATGGGTATTAAAAGTTCTTGTGCCCTTTTTAAGTGACCAAAAAATGGAGGACAACTAGGCCCCCTCCCACGCTCATTTTTTTCCAAAGTCACCCGATCAAAATTTTGAGATAGCTATTTTGTTCAGCATGTTCGAAAATATTATTAGTATGTCTTTTAGGATGACTCATTCCCCCAAAGTTCCCGGAAGGAGGGCTGAAAGTTATGAACTTTACCTCAATGTTAACATATAGTATTGGTTATTGGGAAGTATACAGATGTTTTCAGGGGAGATTTTTCCTGGTAGTGGGGGGGGTGGGTGGGTCATGGGTTATGTGGGAGGATCTTTCCATGAAGGAAGTTTTCATGGGGGAAGTGAAATTGCTATGAAGGGGACGCCGGACTTCCCAGCATTATTTAAAAAAAGATCAGAAATTAAATATAAGTTTTTCAACTGCAACAGCAGCAACATCAAAACTTTAAACTAACAGAAAATATTACATATATGATTGGTTTTCACCCCCTAGTCAATACCTCGCTCTTTAAGCCAAAGATTTTTTAGTACTTTCATAAGAGCTATTTATTCTAATGAACGGCCTTTGTAATTAAGCGGTCATTTTTAAAGTATTGGAACAAAATTCGAACTTTCGCTTAAAGAGCAAGGTATTAGCTAGGGGGCAAACCCCCTAATATACGTATTAAAAATATATGAATATAGAAGTTCGTTACGTAAGTTAATTCGTAAGTTACGTATATTTATTACTAATTAAAACGTTCGTAAATAAAATTAAACAAGTTTCGAGAAAGCCATTTAACCAAATAAAAGTAAATTAATATGCAAATTGTGTTTTAATTATTCATGTACGGTGAGCCAAGATCAAAACCTGCATTTTTTCAAAAACGTTCAAAAACTAAATAAAAAAAGTTTTTTTAACTGAAAGTAAGGGGCAACATTAAAACTTAAAACGAACAGAAATTATTCCGTATATGAAAGAGACTGTCCCCTCCTCAACGCCTCGGTCTTTACGCTAAAGTTTGACTCTTTCTCACAACTCTATTCTTTTTAAACAATGGAAAAATATAGCGTAAAGAGCGAGGCGTTAAGGAGGGGACAGCCCTTTCAATATACGGAATAATTTCTGTTCGTTTTAAGTTTTAATGTTGTTCCTTACTTTCAGTTAAAAAAAAACTTGTTTTTTTTATTTAATTTATGAAAGAGATGGTCGTAAAATCTTGGGAAGGGACTCAAATGACACGAAACTAAAAGTTCTGGTTCCCTTTTTAAGAGTCAAAAACGATCCGGTGGTAACTAGCCCCTTCCCACCCACCCTCTTTTTCCCAAATGCGTCCGATCGATTTTTTATACAGCCATTTTGTTCAAAATAGACCAAAAATCATATAGCAAAAACTTCAGGGATAACACAGCCTCCCAGAACCCGGGGTCAAGTGTTGAAAGAAAAGTAGTATGAACTTTGGAGAGAGCTCATTTGATTTTAAATCGGAATTTTTAGTACCCTTTTTAAGAGTCAAGAGTGATCAGAGAGCAACTAGCTCCTCCCCCCCCCCCCCAAGACCCTTTTTTCTCCAAATGCATTTTATCAAAATTTTTAGATAGTATTTATTTTTCAAAATAGTTTAAAGATAAAATTAATAAACTCCGGGGTTGATACAGCCTCCCCCCTGCCCGAGCCTGGGGGCAAGTGTTGTAAGTTATGCATCGGGAGCATTTAAGGTTTTTATGATATGAATGGTCGTATAAACTTCAGAATGGGCTTACTTGATTGAAAATTGTAAGTTTGAAAAGTGTGAGTTTTTTTTAAGAGTTAAAGTGAAAGGAGGGTATGTACCCCCCCCCCCCCCCCACATACACACTCCCTCTTTTTCCCTAAGAATATTTAATCAAAATTTTCAGATAGCCGTTTTTTTTAAATAGTTCAATGATCAGATAGAAATTTGGGGTCAACATACTCCCCCCCCTCCAGAGCCCAGAAGAAGGGTTTTAACTTTTTTCCGGGGGTATATAAAGTTTTAATGGAAAGGCAAACTTCGGAGGGGACTCAAATGACTAATAGTTGAAAGTTCTAGTTTCCTTTTTGAGAGTCAAAAGTAATCTGATGGCAACTAGTCCCCCCACCAGCCAACCTTTCCTTTCCCCAATGCGTCCGATCGCAACTTTTTAGATTTTCATCTGTTACAAAACATACTAAGGATTATATGATAAAAACTCCGGGGTTTACACATACCCTTCCCCCCCGAACCCGGGACCAAGTGTTGTAAATTATGCCTCGGTGGCCTTAAAGGTTCCTACGGAAGCAATGATAATGATCGCATAAACTTTGGAGGGGGCTCATTCTATTGGAAATTGAAAGTTCTAGTCCCCTTTTTTAAGTCAAAACGGACCGGAGGGCAACTAGTTCACCTGCTCTCTTTACCCCAAATCTATCGGAACGAATTTTTGAGATAGTCATTTTGTTAAAATAAGTCAAAAGATCAGAAAACAAAAACTCCATGGTCAAGACAACCCTCAAAGCCAGGAGGCAAGTCTAGTACGGTATTCACCCGGGGGAATAAAAGGTTCTTATGCAAGGGTTTTGAAAATAATTCAAAGATCAGATAATCCTAGCCCCCACCCCCACTCAAAAACTTATTACCGTTATTCCATTCCAAAATTGAAGGGAGCTAACCCCTTGCCTTCCCTTCTAAGCCCGATCCCCCCCCCCCAAAAAAAAACAGTTGTTAACGACATTTTATTCCAAAAAAATGGCGACTAACCCTGGCTCTCCATGGCCCGATCCCTCCCCCCCCCCCAACAAAAAACAGCAACCTATTAACAATTTTTTATTCCAAAGCTTATTGTAGCTGACCCCTGGTCCCCAATGGCCCGATACCCCTCCCTCCCTTGAAATAAAAAATAAATGATAAATCATAGAAACTGACCCCTGGCCCTCTCGCCATGACCCGGCCCACCCCCGCCTAACCAAAAAAACTTATTAACGATATTTATTCTAAAAATCATGAGAATCCAGTTGAATTTTAAGACCTCTTTCCAAAACTGTTCAACACGCCTATATTCTTCACTACAAACAAGAGTTTGGCTACTGCCCGTTTCCCTAATGGTAAAAGCATACTAAACTACTGCTAAAACATTCTTTACTATAACGAAGTATTTCACAAATATTACCTTTTGTACTTATCACAGCATTGAAAATAAGGTGAAATTGCAGTGAAACCCGACCAGGATTTACCAATAGGCCCACCAGGCCCTGCGGCTTTCGCTAAATTTGAAGTTTTGGGGATTTGCTTGAAGATCTTGCAAAAACGGAGCAGCCAAAACGCTTGAGCCTAGAAGTGTCCAAGCTTTAAATCTGACCCTGTTTGAAACAAAGTCTTGAGCTGGTGATCTTTCATCAATTAACATCATTATATGCCAAAGATTCAGTTTAATTTTATTAGTTCTTCCCAAGACTGTCAATTTATTTTGGAATAAAAAAATTATTTTGGAATTTGGAATTTTGAAAGACATTAAACTTCGGCAATCAAAAACGAACAGAAATTAATTAAAAAAAAACTTTCTTAGAAAAAAGTTTTTTAAAGAAAAGTAAAGGCCATATTAAAATTAAGATTCTAATAAATATAAAGATAAAATAACTCAAACTCAAAGCGACCAGAAATTACTACTAAAGAATAAATGAGACCCAAGACGAGCAGAAATTTTATAAACAATCATAGCAAAAAAAACATATAACAGGTAATAATATAAATGAATAAATAAATCTTAAAACTAGTAAAGCTTAAAATGAGTATACAACTCAAGCTTAAAACGAACAAAAAAATTTTGCTATTGAATCAAACAGTTCGTGGTAACGAACTGTTAAGTAAGGAGCGACCCGGCTCAATAGTAACCGAAACTCTAAAAAACGGAATTTTGATACCAATAGATACATCAGAAGAATCACATTTTTATGCTGATTTCAAATATATAAGTTTCATCAAGTTTAGTTTTGCCCATCAAAACTTACGCACCTGAGAAAATTTGCCTTATTTTTGAAAAAAGGGGGAAACACCCATTGAAAGTCAGAACCTTAATAAAAATCATACCATAAGATTCAGAGTATCAGAGAACCCTACTGTAGAGGTTTCAAGCTTATACCTGCAAAAATGTGGAATTTTGTATTTTTTTCCAGGAGAAAGATCATGGATGAGTGTTTTTTTTTTTTTTTTTTTTTTTTTTTTTTTTTTTTTTTTTTTTTTTTCCAAGGGAGATCGTATCGATTCATTAGTCCTAGAATGTCTTTAGAGAGATCATTAGAACGGAAATTAAAAGTTTTAGTGCTCTTTTTAATTGACCAAAAAGATTAGAGGGCAACTTGGCCCCCTCCCACGGTCATTTTTTCCCAAAGTCACCCAATCAAAATTTTTAGATAGCCATTTTGTTCATCATAGTCGAAAATCTAATTGATAGGGTTTTGAGGGTGACTTAATCCCCCACTTTTCCCAGGGATAGGGTTGCAAGTTATAAACTTTGCCCATTGTTTACATATAGTATTGATAATTGGGAAGTATACAGGCGCTTTCAGGAGGATTTTTTTTGTACTGGGGGTCAGGGTCAGAGTAGGCGTTACGGGGGAGGATCTTTCCATGGAGGATATTTCCTTGGGGGAAGGGATATTTCTATGAAGGGGTGCCAGATTTCCCAGCATTATTTAAAGAACGATCAGAAATTAAATAAAAAAAAAGGTTTTTTTCAATTGAAAGTAGGGAGCAACATTAAGACTTAAAACGAACAGAAATTATTACGTATAAAAGGGGGTTCTCCCCCCTAGTCAATACCTCACTTTTTACGCTAAAGTTTTTTTAGTACTTTCAAAAGAGCTATCTATTCTAATTAACCGGCCTTTGTGACTCAGGGGTTTGTGATTCGAATAAAATTCGAACTTTAGCCTAAAGAGCGATGTATTGACTAGGGAGTGAACTCCCTAATATACGTAATAAAAACATACGAATATAGAAATTCGTCACGTAAGTTAATTCGTAGGTTACGTCAGAACAAAATTTCGAAAAAGCCAATTAGCCAAAAAAATGAAATTAATATGCAAATTTCGTTTTAATTATTCATGTACGGTGAGCCAAAATCAAAGCTGCACTAATTCAAAAACGTTCAGAAATTAAATAAAAAAAACAAGTTTTTTTTTAACTGAAAGTAAGGAGCGACATTAAAACTTAAAACGAAGAGAAATTATTTTGTGTATGAAAGGGGCTGTCCCCTTCCAACGCCTCGCTCTTTGCGCTAAAGTTTTTCATTGTTTTAAAAAATAAAGTTGTAAGACAGAGTCAAACATTAGTGTAAGGTTTGACACACAATCAAAGTTTGACACACACAAAGTCAGACCACAAATCAGCATCGACAAATAAATAAAACCCAAAACGAACAGAAATTACAATAAATAACAGAGTCAACCTCAAAACGAGGAGAAATTAACATAAGTTGGACTCAAAACCCCTATGCCTTCCCAAGGCCAGAACATAATTTGCACTTTACCGAAAAATATATAAACGTTTTTACTTTTATAACTTTAATAAATCAAACAATATTAATATTTTGATTACTAAAAATCAGTATATATATATATATATATATATATATATATATATATATATATATATATATATATATATATATATATATATATATATATATATATATATATATATATATATATATATATAAATACCAACAAAGACAAATACTTTAGACATACGAAGTGTATGTCTTTGTTTGTTTTTATGTCCAAGGTGCCTGTCTTTCTCTTTTTGTATGAGTAAAGTGCTTTTGTTTGTTGGTTTGCTCATATTAAGGGTATGTTTTTCTATACTTTTAAGTATGTAGTTCGTGTAATTGTTTGTTTGTATGTCTAAAGTGCCGATCTGTGTCTGTTTATATTTATAAAGTGAATGTGTTTGTTTGTTTTTATTTCTTATGTGCCCGTATTTGTATTTTTGTATGTCTTAAGTTTTTGTCTTAGTTTGTTTGTATGTCTAATGTGCCTGTCTTTCTGTGTTTGACTGTCTAAAGTGCCTGGCTTTCTCTGTTTGTACGTCTGAAGTGTTTGTGTTTGTTGGTTTTTATATCTCATGGGTCTGTCTTTATAGGTTTGTATTTCTGAAGTGTTTGTCTTTGTTTGTTTGTATGTCCAAAGTGTCTATCTTTGTTTGTTTGTATGTCTAAAGTGCCTGTCTTTCTCTTTTTGTATGTCCGAAGTGTTTTTCTTTGTTGGTCTGTCCGTCTGATTTTGCTGTCTTTGATTCTTTGTGTGTCTAAAGTGCTTGTCTTTCTCTTTTTTGTAAATCCGAAGTGTTTGTCTTTGTTAGTTTGTATGTCTAAAGTGCCTGTCTATGTTGGTTTGTATGTCTTAAGTGCCTATCTTAGTTGAAGTTCATGTCTGAATTGTTTGTCTTTGTTTGTTGGTCTCTCTAATTTTCCTATACGTCTCTTTTTTTATTCCTGAAGGTTCTGTCTTTGTTGTTTTGTATGGTTGAAATAAAGTTATGTAACGTTTTTAATGCATTGAGTGTCCGTCTTTTTTGTATGTCTGAAGTGTCTGTCTTTGTTGGTTTGTATTGGTGAAGTGTTTGTCTTTGTTGGTTTTTATGTCTGAAGTGTCTGTCATTGTTGGTTTGTATATCTAAAGTGACTGTCTTTCTCTGTTTGTATGTTTGAAGTGTGTGTCTTTGTTGGTTTGTATGTCTGTAATGCCTGTGTGTGTTTATTTGTATCTCTAAATTTATTACACGTCTCCATGTTCATTCCTGATTGCTTGGCCTTTGTTGTTTTGTTGGGCGGAGGGACAGTTCTGTCAATGTGTGTAAGTCTGATGTAGTTTTCGGTGTTGTTATTTAGATCCGTTGTTTTAGACGGAGCTTGTGCTGATTTTTGTAGTTCTTTTCGTCGGTTTCGTATATGTATGAGGTTTGTAAATTTGTCTGATTTAAGTTATGAAATGTCTGTCCTTGTTTTTGTTAATTTGTGATTAGCCTTTTTTACTCGTTTTTTCTGTGCGAAGTTTTTTTCTTAGTTTGTTTGTATTTCTGAAGTTTCTTTTTCGATTGTTTTGTGTGCCTGTAATGCTTGTTTATGTTGTTGTGTATGTCTGAAGTGTCTGTGTTTGTTTGTTTGTATGTCTGAAGTGATTGTCTTCTCTTTGTTTATTTTTGAAGTGTTTTTCTTTTTTTGTTTTTATGTATGAAGTTTCTGTCTTTGTTGGTTTGTATGTCTAAAGTGTTTGTGTTTGTTGATTTGTATGTCTGAAGTGTTTATCATTATGTGTTTGCATGTATGAAGTGTTTGTCTTCGTTGGTTTGTATGTCTGATGTTTTTGTTTTGATTGGTTTGTATTTCTTAAGTGTTTGTATTTGTTGCTTTGTATCGGTGAAGTGTCTGTATTTGTTGTTTTGTATGTCTGAAGTATTTCTCTTTCTCGTTTTCTGATTTTGCAGTGTCTGTATTTGTTCGTGTGCCTTTATGAAGGAAATGTCTTTTTCTTTTTGTATGTTTGAAGTTTATGTCTGATTTTGGTTTCATGCCTAAAGTGACTTTCTGTCTACATGTGTGTAAGTGAAGTGTATGTCTTTTGTTGGTTTGCTCAAATAATATATTTGTCTTTCTCTGCTTATATGTATGAAGTTCCTGTATTTGTTTGATTATATGTCTAAAGTGCATGTCTTTGTTGGCTTGTATGTCTGAAATGTCTGTGTTTGTCGGTTTGTATGTTTAATGTGTCTATGTTTCTCTGTTTTATTTCTTATATATTTGCACTTTTTTGTTTGTTTTTATGAAGTGCCTGCCTTTATTTGTTTGATTTTCTAAAGTGACTGTCTTTTTTTTTTTGTAATTTTGAAAAAACACCAACAAAGAAAGACATATCACACATACAAACAGAGAAAGACAGGCACTTTATAAATTCAAACATATAAAGACATTCACTTTAGACATATAAACAAACAAATAAAAACACTTCAGACATACAAACAGAGAAAAACAAGCACTTCAGACATGAAAACCAACAAAGAACAACACTTCACCCATACAAACCAACAAAGACAGACACTTAAGACATACAAACCAACAAAGACAAACACTTCAGACATACAAACTTAGATATGTCTGAAGTGTCTGTCTTTATTGGTTTGTATGTCTGAAGTGTTTGTCTTTGTTGGTCTGTATGTCTGAAGTGTCTGTCTTTGTTGGTTTGTATGTCTAAAGTGCCTGTCTTTCTGTGTTTGTCTGTTTGAAGTGTTTGTCTTTGTTGGTTTGTATGTCTGAAGTGTCTGTCTTTGTTTGTTGGTATGTCTAAAGTGCTTGACTTTCTCTTTTTGTATTTCTGAAGTGTTTATCTTTGTTTGTTTGTATGTCTAAAGTGTCTGTTTTTGTTGGTTTGTATGTCTAAAGTGCCTGTCTTTGTTGGTTTGTATGTCTAAAGTGCCTTATTTTGTTGGTTTGTATGTCTAAAGGTGCCTGTTTTTCTCTGTTTGTATGTCTGAAGTGTTTGTCTTTGTTGGTTTGTATTTGTAAAGGGCCTTTTTTTCTCTGTTTGTATGTCTGAAGTGTCTGTCTTTGTTGCTTTGTATTTCTTAAGTGTATGTCTTTGTTTGTTTGTATGTCTGAAGTGCCTTTCTTTCTCTGTTTGTATGTTTGAAGAGTTTGTCTTTGTTGGTTTGTCTGTCTTATGTTGATGTTTTTGTTGCTTTGTATGTCTAAAGTGCGTGTCTTTCTCTTTTTTGTATTTCTGAAGTGTTTTTGTTTGTTAGTTTGTATGTCTAAAGTGCATGTGTTTGTTGGTGTGTATGTCTTAAGTTTGTTTCTTTGTTGGTTTGTATGTCTAACGTGGCTGTCTTGGTTATTTTGTATGTCTAAAGTGCCTGTTTTTCTCTGTTTGTATGTCTGAATTGTCTGTCTTTGTTTGTTTTTATGTATAAAGTACCTTTCTTTCTCTGTTTATACGTTTGAAGTGTCTGTCTTTATTGGATTTTATATCTGAAGTTTCTGTCTTTTTTTGTTTGTGTGTCTATAGTGACTATATTTGTTTGTCTTTATATCTGAAGTGCCTGTGTTTGTTGGTGTGTATGTCTCAAGTGAATATCTTTCTCTGTTTCTATGTCTTAAGTTTTATTCTATGTTAGTTTGTAAATCTGAAATGCGTGTGTTTGTTGGTTTGTATGTCTAAAGTGCCTGTTTTTGTTATATATATATATATATATATATATATATATATATATATATATATATATATATATATATATATATATATATATATATATATATATATATATATATATATATATATATATATATATATATATATATATATATATATATATATATATATATATATATATATATATATATATATATATATATATATATATATATATATATATATATATATATATATATATATATTAAACTGACAACGCATATTCTTTGTATTTTTTTTCTGCTCGTTTTGAGTTTGACTCGGTTATTTATTGTAATTTCTGTTCATTTTGGGTTTCATTTATTTATCGATGCTGATTTGTGGTAGTTTCCGCTAGGTAGATTATTTGATTTTATTTTTGCTCATTTTTTGTTCAATGGAGTTCTTTACTTTTCTTTAAAAAAACATATTTTGTGAATTTTTTTTTTTATTATTTCTGTTCGTTTTATATTGACATAGTCTTTTCAGGGGAAAAGAAAATAATACTTAAATTTTTTTTTTTAAGAATAGGTTGGCCTGCTATTTGTATTCTGGAGAAAAATTCTCAGCAATTTTTAACAACATACACCCTTTTAAAAATCTGGACACAAATAGCAGTGTTTAATTTAGTTTCATACCTCCTCTAGTTGACCTGAAATGGAAAGCTTGATACCATTCGCATAAAAAAATCTGTTTACTTTCTTTGATAGTTTGGATGCACTTACGCTATTTTGATTTGGTTAAATTTTAAGAGCAGAAGTAGCCCCAAAAGTACGAATATAATACCCTCAGTAGGGTGGTCCTTATGTATATATCAAAAAAATATTTTTTGTTTTTCCTGCCTCCCACCATCCTAAACTATTCTTCTATGATAGAAAAAAAAGTGTCATTTATTTTTAGGATAACTTCATGTTTGTGGTATGCTCAAGGCACCCAAATTTTGATTATACTCGAATGTTATAGAAATTGGGTGTATATAAAGAAAATCATTGGTTCAGGGCATATATTTATTAGTTAATTGTGTATTTATTGTGAATTCTAACACAAAACAGGTGTTATGTGTTATATAAAGAGATAACTGAAGGGATTCAGGGTAATATATTAATAATCAATTAGGTGTCTGTGCATTTTCTTGCAAATCGAGCAGATATATTTGTGTAAAACTACAGAAGTCTATGTCACTATTTAAAATTAACTTCAACATTTACTTACTGAATCAATCAATGGTTTATTATTACATTTGATTAAATATTCTTGCAGCAGACATCTTTAGTATTGTTTAGTTTTTATTTTCTCAGATAAAGATTGATTACAAATACATAGGATACCAAGCTGATAAGACAATATCAGGTGAATTACTGAATATATCAATTTACATTTAATGTTTGTTGTTATAACTGAAATTTTGTCATTTGTCAGATATAATAAATTCATATTTGAAATTGACTTGTTATTAATTTGCTATTAGAACAATACTATTTTTAATTCAATGTTGTCTGCTATGTAATTTTCTGACAGATTGGACAATTGTTAAAGTACACATAAAATGTTTTGTTTTACAGTCGGTCATGGCGATTTCCACATCCACACGCAGTAAACAGGAAGTGTACCTGCTTAGTTCAGCTTTGGAAGATCTATATGGTTTAAAATTGACATCGATTAGGTGATGTTCTGAGCCTCTATGCCACAAAGCTGAAAGTAGTCAAGACTAAACATGAGGTAGCAGTATCAGTAATTAAGGACGTTCAAATGTTCTGGGAGAAAGCCAGAATACCCATGCGCTGGAGTGATCATGCAGTTGCCCAACTTGAAGTTTTAGTGCAGAGATGGGAAGGGTTGAAGAAAAACAAAGCAAGAAGTACAGCAACTCAGATAGCCGATGAGGAAGAATTCAAGGAGGCTTTCAATGATCTCTTTGACGTAGCTCACCAGGAAGCGTTACAGCTCATAAAATTGAGGAAGACAAGCAATTCTTGTTGGCCCAGCGGGAAAAAGGAAGGCGAGGGGTTGTGGCAGGGGTTGACATGTCACTTACAAAAAAGGAGAAAGTACAGGAAAATTAACAAAAATACCAGTTTCACTTGAAGACGAAACAGCAACTTGACATAGCAAATCTGGATCGAACTGTGTTGTTGGAGTCTTCTGATTCGTCTTCTAGTAATGATGATAAAGACATGGAAGTATTACAAAGAATCGGCAGTGAAGCCACCAAACAATCATGTACACCAAAACAAAAACGTGGAAGAACTAACATTTTAACTCCTGCAATTCATGTGATCCCTAGAACGCACAAAGACAAGTGACAGGCAAGCAGTTCAGGTCGTTACCCCAATAATATAAGCAACAGGTCACAACGTTCCGGATTTTAGTATAAACAGATTATCTACAAGACGCTACTATCAAAAGCATCGTATCATACTTTCATCTCAGTTGAACTCTGATTTCAATCGCCAGTGGGCAATTATTCTTCACTGGGATGGAAAGCTTTTGGTAGACCTCACTTGAGATGAAAAAGTTTGACAACTGCCGATAATTGTTTCTGGATCTGGAACAGAACAACTGCTTCGTATCCCAAAGCTGGCTTCCGGTACTGGTAAAGCCATGGCAGATGCAATGATGGACACAGTGTCTGACTGGGGCATTGTAGACAGCATCAAGGCTCTCAGCTTTGATACAACATCAAGCAACACCGGCTGAATGAACGGTGCCTGTACTCTGTTTGAAAAGTATCTTGGTAGAAGTGTTCTGCATCTTGCATGCAGACACCACATCCATGAATTAATGCTGGAAGAGGCATTCAATATCACAATGGGACCTTCAAGTAGCCCAGACATGCAGATGTTCAAACGGTTCAAAGCCTCTTGGCCAAACATTGTATTTGCTGATTACAAGCCTGGTGTTGAGGTTCCAGTCATTGCTGCAGCTCTGGTTGATGCCCTGGATGATATGAAGATCTTTCTGACTGATCAGCTGGATATTTGTCACCAAGGTGAAGACTACCGTGTGCTCCTCGAGCTTTCCCTGCTGTTCATTGGTGGCCTTCCGGCTCGTGGTGTGATGTTCAGGAAACCAGGAGCCCTTCTTCGTGCTCGTTTCATGGCACGACTGATTTATGCATTGAAAATATACATGTTCAGAGATTCTAGCTTCAAGCTGACAGATCGTGAAATCACTGGTCTGGGCAACTTCTGTGCTTTTGGGGTAGGAATTTATGTTAAATCGTGGTTCTTTTCTGCTTTGCAAATAGCAGAACAAGCCAATGATTTAATGCTTCTGAAGAGTCTCCTCACTTGTGGATTATCAGCAACAACTGGTGCAATTAAGAAAATGTGTGGGCAGCTGTGGTATCTTAGCGAAGAACTGATAGGATTGGCATTTTTGACAGGGGTGTTGATGCAACTGAAAAAAGAGCAATGGTCGAAGCACTCTGCCATGAAGGAATAGAGCGCCCACCAAAACGCATCACTGTGAAAAAAACTACAGTCACCAACAAGAATCTACAGGACTTTGTTACACACAATACAAGGAGCTTCTTCAATATCCTTTCGATTCCAGATAGTTTCTTGTCTACAGATCCTGAGACCTGGGTGGATAATGAATCCTATGTGAAGGCTGAAGCAATCGTCAGAGAACTACGAGTAGTGAATGACACAGCCGAACGTGGAGTTGCCCTTATGCAGGACTACAATTTGCTGCTAACAAAAAATGAACACCATATGCAATTTACTCTGCAAGTAGTTAAAGAGCATCGCAAACGTTTTCCTGATTCTAACAAGTCAACAATCCTTCAAGGGCTAGCCACAACCTCTGACAGCCCAGGCCCAGCATGACTTTGTAGTGTGTAATTTTTTATCAATTACTGAAAGATATGTTTGATATTTGCTATGCCAGTGACATATTTTAACCAGTCATTATGATTGTTTTAACAAACTAATGATTGGATGAGTTTAGTATTGATTATATCTAATATGTCCTCATTAAATTTTTTTGTTGAATGAATTTCCTAAGTGCATCCGAAATTACGTTAAACATTCTCCAAGCAGAAGCATAGCGATTATATGCTAAACTTCACTTGAATTGAGCATACCCTAAATATTGACCAATTTGGAAAATTTTTTGCCCATGTTGTTAACTTTTGATGTAGACAAAAATGGCAGGGTGGGAGGTTTATAATACTGAAGTGAAAAAATAAGGACCACCCTAACCCTCAGTCGTTATTGGGGCACTGCTGTGATCCCTTATTGGGAATTAGCATTAACACAGTGCATTTTGATTTAATCTTTAGGCAACATTTAGTTTTTAAACATAATAGGAAAATGGGAGGGTGGGCGTGGGAGGGGGATTAGTTGCCCTCCAATAGTAGAGAGCTATCTTATACTCGTGACATGACCACGTGGTCATGTCAGCATTTTTAATGCTGACGGGGCACCAAATATGGGCATAGAGTCATTAGGGAGAATGATTACGTAATGGGGTCAATGACCTCTTTTTCCAAGATTAATTTATTTGTTGTTTCTATGTGTAATAGCTCCGGGGCGAAGGTTGCACATGCGCATTGAATTCTAACGGGAACACTGTTATTGATCTGGGACTCGAGGGGGAAGTGAATTTCCGAGAACTTGATTGCGTAATCGATCGCGAATGTCATGGTGTCCAGAAATAGTATTTGTTGTTGTTGCTCTCGAGCCAAAATGTTAAGACTTTCCCGGAAACAGTTAGATCACGTGTTTCCTTCTCAGCCAATCAGCGAGTCGGATACATCCTCCTTCTCAGCCAATCAGAGACCTGCTTACATATGATTTTACCCGTTACATAACAATTCACCCTTGAGATTTCGTATATAACGGACATGCAATGTGATTCAATTATCAGAAAGTATTTTGACGCTGTGTAAACAACAATGGATAAATTTGATGAACTTGAAGCCTTGGCAACTTCAATTTACCATGTAAGTACATTTGTTATTTTCAAACTAATTTTCCTTGGACATCCTCCAATATATTCAGCTAAAACGTAAATATATTCCTTTACCCCAAATCCCCCCCCCCAACCCATACAAACATCACTATAATCAATGGAAAACATAAAATATATTCTTTTACCTTCGAAACCTAACCCCCCACCCCACCATTGTTTTACAATCCCAAATTCTCGCAAAAAGAAATAATTATGCTTCCCTCTATATTTCCAGCTAAATCCCCCCCCCCGCCTCCCACTCTAATACAAACTCCACTATGCTATCTTTATAGTCGTTAAAAGACTATAAAATATGCTCTGTTTAACCATCTAAACCCCCCACTCCTTACTACTTTAATTCTTGCAATAGAAATAATACTCTTTTTATCGATATAATTCTTGCTTTCTCAATTTCTATCTAAAGTGACAACCCTTAGCTATTAATAAACCGTTTCTATTTAAGCCGCCGCTAGCTTGACTTAAACATTTCTGCTATGATTTAAACAGGTGATAATTACTGTCACCCCTTTAAAAGTACATCCGGCCTCATAATCCTTACGTTAGCGGCTTAACCAAAGGGTCTCACAGAAAAAAGGATAATTTTGATCAAATTAACATCAT